>NC_034414.1:19491451-19708233 GCF_002078875.1 Numida meleagris
GCTTGGCGGCGGGCGGGAAGCTGCTCGGGGACGTCCCGGGCCCCTTCACCTCCCCGGAGCCGGCCGAGCTGCCCCACTTCGTCTGGGGTGCTGGGTGGGCTGCTCCGCTAACGGGTCCTTTGGCAAACTTTTTCACCCCCACGGTCAGTGGCTGTCAAAGTCAGCGGGCTGCTGGCGTGTTGCGCAGCGATGCTGCAGGCGTGAACTGTGCTGCGACTCGGTCCTAGCAGGCATTCGCCCGGAAAGTGTGGGTAGCCGACTTTGTGCTGCTGCCTGCACGGGAATGGCTCCGTGCTGATGGAGCGATGACACATAGTAGCAGAACTTGGATTGTAATGGTCAATTTTTTTTAAATTTTTTTTAAAGAGTATTTGTTGTCATGAAGGGCTTTTAAGTTTCACAGCTCCCACGATAAAACTTTGGTTCAAGACCGGTTTTGATGGGCAAGAGGGAGGAGAGGTGCAGCAGAACCTGTGGTGTTTTGGAGTCATGTAACTGCGAGCTGTGCATGCAGTGTGTAACTGCTGTGTAGGTTTGGGCCTCTTTTCAAAATTATTTCAGCAGTTCCTTATTTGGAAACCTCCAAGTTTGTTTATCTGTGTTGTGATGCTTTCTTCCTCATTAAGTTCCATTATACTACAGTAACATTGCCAGCACTTCGCAGAATTGTTCCTAGCAAGGCACGCGTTTCTGTGTGCTGAGTGAACAAGAGCGAACACCCTGGGGTTAGCGTGGGAACTCGGTGCTGCCAGGCACCCACCTTGCCCCCTCACAGACCTGTTCCACATCTGGGGGCTTTGCAGGCTGCGCTCTGCCCTTCTTGCACAACAGTTCCGCTGCAGTTATTTAACCAGTGACTCTGGCTTGCTTTGGAGCCGATGTGAAGAGCTTTATGAAGCCTTTTTTATTATTGTTTTTAATACGTTTGTTTTTTATTTTGAACACTCATGTATTGGATCATTGGGATTTTTGTTTAAAATGTTCCTTCCCCTGTATATTTTGGCAGCCCAATAACCTTCCCACAGGGAGAACTGGCTTGTCTTTGCCTGGCCTTTTAGTTTTGATAACTCCTGAAAGAATTTCTTTCCTTTTGAGTCTTTTTTGGGTAAGGATCGGAAACTTTGAAGCCCTGGGGGTCAATGTCAGCTAGCAGAAAATAAACACTGATTCAAGTCTCTGTCTAAACAGTTGTTCCTGTTGCAGAAATAGCTGTTGGCTTGGATTGTATCAGTGAAGATTTGCAAGGCAAAGTTTGATATTTTGTTTACATCTCTTTTCTTAATAGATCAGATATCACTTTTGATACTGAAAGACCTTATCTGCATGGGAAGGGTTTTACCTATGCTATATACAGGGTGAATGTACATGAGGCTGACAGCTGATCAGAAGGAGACTGCTGATCTCCAGCTGTAACCTCTGCTCCCAGTATGGGGGCTGCCTGATTTTCTTCCTTTCTTTTTCCATTCCTCACCTCCTTTCAGGTCCCATTGAACTCCCACACCTGCACATGCCCAGGTAGCTCTCCGCTGGGATCCCTTCCTGCTGCCCTGTTTATGCCATGCTCTGACCCTGTCCCCAGCGCTTCACATGGCTCCATGGTGGCTCAGGGGTTCCTGAATGCAGGTTAGGTCCTGCAAGGGTTGCAGTTACCAGCTCAGGCTGTAAGAACGTCATCAGGTTAAGGAAGATTGCTTTTTTTCCGACAGTGACAAAACTTGTTCCTGTTTTAGATTTGACGTAGGTCTTAAAAATGTTAGTCTTCAACCCGCTGGAGAGTCAGAGTGCAGTGCATAGCTGGAATTCCTATGTGTGGTCTCTTGGATGTCGCATTCCAGTGTAAAGATTGTTCTGATGTATAAGCTATATATAATACATAGATATTATACTTCCTAAAATATGCTTAGCTTGCTGAGTTTTAGGGGGAAGCTTTTTGTCTACTCCCTCCAGTCTTTCGCACTAGTGCTGTTGGGATCAAGACCTTGTTCCACAGAAAGCATAAACATGCAGGGCAACATGTGTGCTGTCATCACAATTTGCCACTACATCTCAAAAGCCTGGAAAAAAACCAGAACATCCCCAAAACCAAGCAGGGACGGAAGCTGCTCGAAGGGTTATATTCCTGCATTAATAATCTGCATGGGGTAATGCTCGCTAGCTTAAAGCTTTGATATGCTGCAAAGGAAATACCAAAGATTTCCCCGTGCAGATCTTCATTTGTACTGATGTTGAGGTATTGCTTTGGTAGGATTTCTTTGCTGAAAACCCCCGTATTCTGCACCGGAGCTGAGGAGTTCTGCTGAGTACCATTCTGTTCCACTACTGTATAAATAAAGAGAGCGAGACAAGCACTCTGCTTGGAGGCATGTCTGTCCTGTGTATACAGTGTATTTGTTTTGTATTCTTGATGCAGCTCTCTTAAAAACTTCTAATCCGGGTCTGTTGCTTCAATAACCACAGTTTTTCCTGTTGCATTGCGTGTGCAAGCTGCAGACTGCCGTAGCGCTTTGGTCTGTGGGAGATGAACAAAGATTCCTGTAGCAGCTTTGGCAAGTGGGGAAGCTCCCAGCTTGGCAAACCCCTAGGTGAGAGAAGCGATACACAAGAGGCACTGGATATTTGCTGTAGATGTATATCTGCCAGTGGCCGTGGTGAGAGCAGCTGGAGGGTACTGTTAGTGAAAAGCTCCACATCTGGCTACAGGGCATTTGACGTTTGAGTTTGTTTGCTCAATACTTCCTTTTTAGGTTGTTGGTACCCTACTCTTTTGTTTGCTATCAGAAGCATTGGGTGCTGCCAACAACCAAAGAGGGTAATGGCGTGATTGCAGTCTTGCAGTCACGCATCATGATAGGAAGTGGAGATCGTTAGCTATAAAGTAGACTGTAAAAAATGCACCCCTTGTACAAATGTGAAATAAAATGTTTGAAGCCTACCGTCAGCCTGCAGTGCCTGATACACCAAGAGACTACCAGGCTCTTTGGATGAAAAGATTTCATGGTGATAGTATAACATGTTTATTGTGACAACAGCAATCCGGCATCCTGCTTCCATTTGTTTGTTGATTATCTCCCAGGTGAGAAGTAAAATGGCTCCACTTGTCATAAATCTGGGAGCCTGGGAACAGAGCTGATGGCTTGTTAGACAGCAGTGATGGGATGAGCAGAGGTTCAAGCATCCCTCTGGTCAGGAAGGACTGAGGCAAGAACGGTTTTATCACTTAGAGACAGGCTTTGTTTTCTTAAAGCCAGTAAATCTCACAGAACAGCTTCTGTGGTGTTCTGTCCTGTGGTTGCCCTCTGTCTGCACAGGCAGAAAGGCAATAATGTAACGGGCCTGAAAAATCCATAGCATGAGGTCTGCAGTGATGATGGCAGTGCTCTCATTTTCAGCATCCTCAGTGTTGTGGAAGCTAACGATGTTTTTAATGAAGTGGTGGGAAGCCCTGTGGGCTGTTGTCATTTGGTCGCCCTATCTGTTGCAGACAGGCTGCGATGTCCTACCTTTGGTAGGAGGCACTGCAATGAGTATTGAGACTGGTGTTTGCTGAACCTTAATGTGGAAACAATGTCGTTGTCAGTGGATAGGTTTAGAACAAGAGGAAAGAGAAAGAGCTGATGTCTCTGTAGTTGTTTTTGTGTCCCTGGGTTTTGTTTTCTTTCTTTTTTTTTTTTAAAGTATTAAAGCAAAACTCTTGCTCTGGCAAGATCTCGTCATGGGATATGCAAAGATGCAGAATGAAGTATTTCAAGTGAAACCAGTTTTAATGATGAGATGCGTTTTAAGGTGTCTCTAAAATGAAACGCTGAATGACGGACTGCCCTTTGCCTGAAATGTAAGTAGATCATGGCTGAGGGTAATTTTATAGTCAGCCATTAGTATAATCAGTTTATCATGAATTTACTGAATGCTGAAGAATTTTCGAGAGAGAGCTTGTATGTGTTTAAAAAAAAAAAAAGGCAAAGACTTCTGCTGGAACACATTTAACTAAATTAGCCTCTCTTGCCATGAAACCTTTAGCTTAAATATATGGTCAATGAAAGATTGAGGCTGTGAATTTTGCACTGCATTTGATGTGAACTAGGAATGTGTATCCAGATGCTTGTTTGACATGTGAAAACTTGCTACCCTGTGGTAGCTTGGTCACGTTGCTTGAGTCTGCTGTTTTTTGTTTTTTTTTTCCCTGGAAGCCTCTCACACAGTAAAACTGTCAAATGAGAGACCATGCACTGCATGCAATGTTGGCTATCGAGGCTGAAAAGCTCTTTAAAGGGAGAAGGTGCTGAAACACTGGTTGTTTTTGGTGTGTGTTTGTCTGTGTTTTGATTTGCACATGTGAGGTGTGAGGAGGTATCTGAACAGAGACACTGGTCTCTTTGTTCTTTCTTGTTCTTGGCTGCCAGCACAGATAGCCTTGATTGCAAGGAAACCTGTGGAATTAGGTAACTAATTTAGCTGTAGCCCATAAAAACACGTCCTTGAAAGTTTGAGAAGTGGAAGGTACTTCCGATGAGTGAGAGGTGTGCTGCAGGATGGGAGCGATGTGGGCGGGTAACCAAAACGGCCTGGATGAGTGAAATAGAAATGAAGGGATCCTGCAGGAGGGCTGCTGGTCAGAACCTCCTCTTCTGTGTTTCTTAAGCCTTCCTCCTGTAGTGGTCTGAGTGGCTGTGAACCCAAGCACGATTAAAACATATCCAATAATGCTGCTTTTTGGGTGTGAGTAAACAGTTGCAGAAGTTGCTGTGTGATGTATTTTGTGATGAACAGGGACCTGAGATAACAAGTGGAAGGGGATGTGGCGGCAAAACTCTTAAAATGAGTGAGGCTTGAACCCATGGGCACGATCGTTTCGAATTAGGGGTTGGTTTGGGGAGGTCCTGACCCTTTGTGGTGTTCCCATTTTAAAATGTGTATTGTAGCTCACAGGCAGCTTGTGAGGCTTAGTTTATTAAAGATTAGGAAGTACTTAGGTTGAAGATGGTTGGGGTGCGCTGTTCTATTTTTTAGTTTTTTTCCCTTTTACCCATATAAACAGTTGGGTTTGGAGTTTTTTTGGACACCAACTCTCCTTCTTACCAGTTTTCATTTATGCTGTTAGTGCTGTGGATTCCTGTCTTAGTTAGGAGCTATCTACTACAGATAAATACAGATATGTTTCCAAAGTTCAGAATTACTCATGTCTTTGAAATGCTTTATTTTGCTGGTGAGCTCTGGGTACAAGGTAAGATTCTCTTGGCACTGTGAATTTTTTTCAGGCATTCTTTCTTGTTTTTCCTTTCTCTTCTTTTTGTTCAGTACTGTTACAGTAAAGATTCTTCATTATTCATTAAGATCATTAAGATTTTTCGAACAGAGGAGTTTCAGGTTTAGCAAAACATGAAAGACGATAAAGACACAAATAGACATAATAATATAAATCTAAATAATTGGCAAGTTTTACTTCTCTTATGAGGCAAGAAAAGAACAGGCAACCCATAGTCCTGTTGCTGACGCCGCCTTTCCTGAACCCTATGACCCACTTTATCTTTTTTCTTTTGATTTGGATCTCTCATTGTGTATTTGGTGGAAAGTGGCATCACTGATAAAGGCAACTTTGACATGTAGGATGCCCTTATATCTGTCTTTCCCCTTACCCACTGCTCAGCTGTGCCATGGTAAGGCACAACCATGGGCTGTGTGGCTTACTGCTGTGACTGAGCTTGGAAGGTGCTGTTTGGCTAGAGCAGGGTGCTGAGCACATGGTCTCCATAGGTTCTTGACACAGTTTCACAGGTACGTTGTGCCTCTTGAGCAAATTGTTGAATTTCTCACCGATCATTTATGAAGTTCAGTTAATATTTACTTGCCACACAATGCGAGGTGTGGGTGTATAGGTGGCTAAATGTGTTGTCAGTGTTGGCACTGCTGGAGAGACCAATACAAAGTGTGCTAGAACAGTTCCTCAGTTTGTTAAATTTGCATAGTAGCCCTACTTTGCTTGAGGTGCCCAAGCGTATCAGTTCTTCATGGACAGATACATGAATAGACTCACCACTTAAAAGTTCCAAGGGAAACACTGCAGCAACGACAATGAACTTCAAAGGAAAGCAACTCTTCTGGCTGGCTAACCATGCTCCTTTTCGTGGCACAAGTCACTGGTTTTGTGGCTATGGCTAAAAATATGCAGATGGGGAGTTGGGTAAGAGTGGAGGCCACTAAGGCAAATAGATGGTCTGCCTGGAGCCTGAGGTGCACGCAGGCTTTTTGCCTTGAGGAGGGCAGCTATCTACCTGGGAAGTTCAGGGCTCTTTGTAACTTGTCAGGCTGCTGATCTTGAGGGTGGGGGACTGAAACCTTCCACGATATGAGCAGTGATAAGAAACATATCTTACCAAGGACTTGGCATTGTATAAAAGAGAGTCTGCAGCTTTGCTTGTTTGGGTAACTGGAAAAACACCATACAGATGCTGGGACTGAGATCTGCTCAGGCTGGCAGAATGCGAACGGCGCTTGGCAAATCCCAGAGTCTGGAAGAACTGTACTTACTGCTTAATCAGTTTTAAAAGACTATGTCATTAAACTAATTAGACATAATTCAGAATTGGCTAACAGGAGCAACAGCAGTGTGTTTGTGTTGATTGCAGTCTATTCAAACTCAAAATAGCTCTGTTTTTTTCTTTTAAGACAACCTTTTGAAAGGTGGAAAGAAAGCGGAGAGGGACAAAAAAAATCCATGGGCTGATGCTAGTTACATGTCTTCATGAAGTGCTGGCTGAATTTAAAACCCAGGATTGTGAGTGAAATAAAAGCCTGTGTAGAATAGCAGGTAGAATTGTGTGAAAACTAAAAGCATGTTGAACTTTCAAATGAATAGGCCATTCACTTTACCATGTAGCTAAGGTCTGGCGTGTTAAACCTGCCTTTCTTAAGGCAGATCTACCTTGACTTGCTTGGCATTTTCTCTCTCGGGGATGTAGCAACTTTGGTTATCAGTAAGCATGAAGGTGAGGGAAAAGCATACCCTGAAATTTTTCAGCCTATAAACTCTAAAGCAAGCCACAAGTATCGGTCCTTCTGCAGTCAGCTTGACCAGCAGCCCCTCCACAGATCTGCAGGCAGTATGTGAGCTTCAGGAATCGATTTCTTTTCACTTCTCTGGGGAAGGACCAGAAGGTGCAATGAACAAATCGGGAGTGTATGTCTGACCAAAGATCAATGGGATCTGACTCGAGCATTGATAGAGTACCAGTGAGATAAAAATGACATTGCTAGGAGACTTTCTAGCGTTATTCATAAACTTCGCAATCTGACAAATGGGCGGTATCAATTGCTCCTTAAAAATCTTTCATGAGGGATGTTAGTTTCTGAATTACAAGCTTGAGATGGAGTGATGCCAGCTCCTTTTTCTCATACCAGGATTGCTGACAGCGTCACCCATCTCCTTTTCCAAGCATTTTTGATTGCAACCTTTGTCTTCTAAAAAAGAGTCCAGAATAGTTGCAGTGACCTTTTTTTTTTCATGCTTGAATTGTACATCCATTAAGGGTAAGAGCGCAATAGCAGCTTTTCTTTCTCCTTCCAATTTTTGTTAAATGTAGAAACAAAATGTTATAAAACATATGTGCTATAAATCATATAATTTCCTCTTTGTACTGCAACTTCAAGTGATCTTTCTGTGAAATGCTTGTCCTTTTTTTAACAACTAAGATATTAGTAGATGTGTCATGGAGAACCAGTGATTCAGAGTTCCTGGATATTTGCTCTTCTGAGATAACTTATACTAGTGTTTGTCTCTCAGTTACATCAGCAGAGACCACCCAGGTTTAGTGGGCACTTGATGTTGATTTGCACAGCTATACCTTGTCATCAGTCTCACCTTTTAGATGGGATAGGAAGTTTCTGCCTTTCTTGCACAAAATTCTGCGTATTAGAGACAGTGGACATTTCTGCTCTAATTTCTTGAAGCAGCTTTGGGAAACTTTCAAGCTTTCAAAGTTAAGGGCTCTCTACTACCGAAGTCATTTGTAAATAGACTTCAGTGTCTAATCAGATAGGGTATTCTTAAAATTTCTAATGGGATCCTTGAAAATCTGCCAAGAGATGACATAGGTTTTCTAATGAATTGTTTTAATGGAGCTCTGGCTTGCTATTTGGTTAACAGTCTTCAGGGTAGCTTCAGGCTGCTTACTTTCCAATTTTCTTGTGTTATCTGGAGATAAATGTCCACCTTATCGGAGCTTAATAGCCAATTAGCTGAGAGAAATAACATCTGAAAATGCAAAAAGCAGTTTTGTTCACTGGCAGGGTATTCTTATCCTAACTGAGGCTGAATCTGAAATTGCTTGCCTGTTGACTGCCACTGCTCCTTTTAAACGATCTCATGGGGAAACCGTTCAGCCTGCAAAGCACGGTTTAGCTGATTTTTCTCCTGCTTCATTTATTTGCTCATCAACAGTTACAAAGTTGGGCAGCGCACCTTGGTGAATGGACTTTCCCGTTTTAAGAGGCAATCAGTGTAACTTCCTCTGGGTCTGTATAGAGCCTGAAGAGACCTGCACGAGGCCTGTCAGCTCCTGTTAAAATTAAACCTGCATGACTTCTGAGGTATCTGGCGATTATCTCTGTTTTGGACAGGAAACATGTCTGATAGGAGATATCTCAAAGGGAAAGTGACTTTTGAGATGCAGAGCACTCCTTCCAAACACCCAGCTCATTGCACTGTTGAGGGCAAGATTTGAAGGCTCAGGCACTCCAAGCTGCCTCTTCTCTGTAGGAAAACTAACTCGGCATAGACTTGGTAGGTATTCTAGTGTTGTTTAGTTCATTCTGGAAGGAATGCGTTGGCCTGTTGTTTTGGAAAAAGTGTATTATTGAAATGCTGTAGTGCATGTTTTGGTTAGAGAACACTTTGAGTGAGAACAAACTCAGCTGTCAAAATTCAACCCTTGGTGAAAGCAGCTATACCAAGAGCTTGTCATTGCATGTTTCCAGGGCAAAATCATTTTGGAGAAGATGAAACATAGAGGTTCCTAATCTGTTTTTAAACAAGTTTCCTAAGTTGTTCCTTTCTTCTCCTCCCACAAAGCACCGTCAGCATTAAACAAAGGTAAACGTAGTAATGTATGCATGCAAGAGGAAAACAAAAATACCAGGAAAAACACCGTACCAGGAGTTCTCATTTTGCCTCAGTGAGTGCAAGTAAAAGAGGATAGTTAATTTCCATATCTACAGTGCCTTGAAATGGCTAGAAATTGGGGCTCATGTTCCTCTAGAGTTGCTGTGAGCTGAGTTTGGTTGGTTGTTGAGCAGGCAGGGCTTTGGGAATGTGAAGTTCATAGAATCATTAAGGTGGGAAAATACCACAAAGATTTCCTAGTCCAGCTGTGAACCAGTCACACCACCATGCCCACCAAAGCATGTCCCTCCATGCAGTATCTAACTGTTCCATGAAAACCTCCAGGGATGGTGACACCACCTGAGTAGCTTGTTCCAGTGCCTCACCATCTGACAAGAAATTTTTCTTAATATCCAACCTGAACCTCCCATGGTGTAACTTAAAGCCATTCCCTCTCATCCTGTCACTATTACAGAGGAGAAGAGGCTGACCTCCACCTCACCACAACCTCCTTTCAGGTCGGTGTAGAGAGCGATAAGGTCTCCTCTGAGCCTCCTCTTCTCCAGGCTGAACAATCCCAGTTCCCTCAACTGCTCCTCATAAGACTTATGCTCCAGACACCTCACCAGCTTTGTTGCCCTTCTTTGGACACGCTTCAGAGTTTCAATGTTTTGTAGTGAGCGGCTGAAAACTGAGCACAGTACTCAAGATGTGGACCCACCAGTGCCGAATACAGAGGGACAGTCACCTCCCTGGTCTGTTCTGTTACAGGCTGGGCCTGCTTGTGTTCTAATCAGAGTCCCTGAACAGGGTATTAGCTGCATACTTGCTCAAAGATTTCTGCATATGTCTTTGCTTGTTTACTACTGATGAATGAATTATTCAAGATACGGCTGTGGGCCTTTGATACTGATACCTTCCCTTTTTTTTTTTTATGATGTTCCCTAAAAAGCAGTTTATATATTTGGAAAACTACTGATCAGTATATGTCTTCAGGTACCCATCTCCTTAGAATCTGAGCAGCACAGAAACATAAATTATGGATGCCTGCAGCATTCCCGTGGGATCAGAGAGCATTAGTAATCATTAACAGATCAAGAAAACTGAAGCCAAGGAAAGCGGAGTAATGTGATCATATGAGACATCTGTGGCAGGGCTGATTTCTCTCTGGTCTTCTCGGATTCCACCCTGGAAGCTGCCCTTTCCTGTAAGGGATCCTGCTGGCGAGGCCGGGCTGTGTTGCAAGGACCGGCATTGATCTTCCTCCTCCCGAAGCTCGCATTGCTGGCATTCCTGCCAGGGAGCGGATTAGGAGCCGACATGGACATGCTGGTGTTGCACCACGTGTTGTTTAACTTGGGTCAGATGAGATATGGCTGCCAGTTTGACGGCTGAGTCTGTCTGCCCTGACTCTAGCAACTGCTGCTGGGGTGAAGGCTCCAGAAGCGTGAGAGACTTCAGTAAGTGCGTGTAGACAGCAAGTAGCGATGTTGGCTCAGCACACCTAGTGGAGGATTGGGAAGGGGCAGGTTGGAGAGCACAATGCGAGGTGAATGTGCATGACACCCTCTATTTTCTAGTAGCACAAGAAAGCAATGGCACTAGTGGAAAATTCACGTGGCAAGTGTGTGGTAGGAGTAGAGAGTTCTCTTTTCTAGATTACTCTTATACATCAGTGATGGAAATGTTCCTTGGTGGTACTACTGACAACCTCGAGTAGCTGTAAGAGTGTTTTGAATCATGACTGGATTCCTTGGCTTTCTACGGAGCTTGCAGTTGAATTTATTTGCATTGGCAAAAAAAGTTAGCTAACTTGGAGGCATGCTGTGTGTAGATTTCAAGTGTCTTGAAGTAGTAGGGCTTCAAGACTACCTTTGCTTCCTCAGGACAAATCCTGCATCTGAACATACGTTGTAGATCACATTTTTAAAGTGTTGTTTTTTTTTTTTTTTTTACCCTAGCTTCCTTTCTGCTGCCCTTTCCTTTGAACACTATCATCTTTTTCCTTTTTTTTTTTATTTTTCTCCTCTGAAAAAGTAGGAAGAGGTGGTAGTTACTGAAATTACTCAATTTTGTGCGTGGAGCGTTCTCAGTGCCCCTCTGAAGTGGGGATTGTTTTTACAAACGGGTAGGGTGGAATATAAATCAAGGTGGTGTGTGCTCATGTACAGACAGGGCTGAGACAACATCCTGGAGATAACAGTGATCCTTGGCAGTGCTTAACATTAGGCAGACTGTTTGCTGTTGGCCTTTCTGCTTTGCTTGAAATGGTGATACCACCTTGGTTTCTTTAGTTTCATAAATGCTGGTAAGTGCTCAGTTCCCCGAAGTGAGTGGTATCAATAATTCATTACCACTTAATTGCTGGAGCTGGTTTCTGATTGATTTGGTAAGTAGGACACTAGGAAATGGTACACTTCCCCTGTCAGCTGCGCTTAGCTGCTTTGGCAGATGCCTCGTGGAGAGCTGTCCCCATGCCGCCTTCTTCCAGGGATTCTTTGCCTCGGGCCACAGTAAAGCCAGGGGAGCTTGCAGAAAGAATGAGGCAAACAGCATGAAATGGAGTTGTGGATTTTTTTGCATCGCTAACATTGTGTTCTTGAAGGGCTGAGCTGCAGGCAGGCGGGGGTGGGAGGCTCAGGCCTGCGTGAGTGGCACACACTGTTGCTGTCAGCCACTTCTGCTCTCTGACTTGCTCAGGTAGAGTGACTTCTCCTGCATTGATAGGTTGGTCCCTGCTGGTGCTCTGAGTGAGTAAAGGCCGCCTTGCTTCAGTCTGATGCCGTTGTGTTGATAAGCTTGGCTGAGAAGGCTGTTTCAGTGGTCGCTTGAACATCCCTCCTTTGAATCACACTGTTTCTGATGGTTTTCCATCAAAGTGGGAATTCATCATTTGGGAGTGGATGTCAGTGGTAGTTTCATTTTGCTCTCTTTATGTGAGGAATACATTTTAAATCATACCATCTGTTGTGGGCATTTGGAACAATGCCGGTTCTCCTTCCTTGCAGTCAGCATTTCCCATGTGCAAAATGGCAAGTGCCTCCAGTCTCGCAGTGTGGAGAATGGCAAGTTTCTTTTCTGGCACCAGTTCAGACACTGGAGAGGGGAACTTTAGATTAGGTGTCCGGGAAAATAGGTGGTTCTTGCTTTTATTAGCATAGGGTAGTGTCTGTACAGTGTAGGATATGGAATAAAATAAACATGAGGAAGTATACTGTGTAGGATATGAAATAAAATAAAGATAAGGAAGCAGTGCAGCATTACAATCTTACAGACCTAGGAATGAGACATGGGAAAGGGAAAGGTCTGTTCATTTGTCTACATAATTTATCCCCTAGTGCTACTGTAAGCTTGTTTTTCTATCTTGAATGTATTGTACATTTCAAAGATGGGTAAGTACAACAGGACTTCAATCATAGTGTCTTCTGATCACTTTTAGTTCAGGGCATTGTCTTTATCTTAGAGAACGCGCAGGGTTCAGCCATATGAATCCTTCTCAAAGGAACTGCTATGACCTAATAAATAGCACACATCTCCAGGAGCACGTGTTCTAAGTCTGGTTTGCCCAGGAGGCATTGGAAAGGAATATGTTACATTTTTTTCTTGGTTTTTGTTGGTTGGTATGTTTGCATGAGATTACCTAGATTCCAAATAGATTTAGCTCTATATTAAGCATATTAAGAATTATTCTGTTATTTCTTTTATACGTTTTTGAGGCCATGTATCCAGATTCTTCTGTTCTTTGAATGAATCTACATGGATGTATTTCAGTGGGTTTGCTCTCTGTTTTAAGCTGCTGCATGTGAATATGAAGATGTATCGACTGCCTGATTCTCAGAGATGAGTCTTTTTGTTTTCAGGTGTTCTGGTGTCTTTAAACTTCATTGAAATGACAAGGCTGGGAAGAATATCAATGTCTCTAAGCTGCTTTGCAGGATTTCCTCAAGATCACTTCATTTTTTCCATTTCCAGTCAGCAAGTTTCCTTTAAAAATGTAGGTTTCTAAGCCCAAATTTCAAAAGATGAAATTTCATTGAAACGGAAAGAAGTTAATCATTTTAGCCAGCTGTAATTTGTTCTGTTCACACAGTGTCAGTCTTACCTCTCTTCAGAGGAAGGAGAGAATAATTGGACATAAAAGGTGCTTTTACTTTGAGTGAACTTGTTAAAACTGGGAGTTTTGACTTGAATTTCTTGTGGCTAGGATATCGAAAGCAGCCATGTACCTCTGCAGTATGTTCTTAAAGCTATGTTTTTTTAAAGACTCACAGAAAGATTTATTGTGGGTTTCTCTAGGTAGCAAATTGATAAGGCCTGAGCAACGACAGCTTAAACCTTCATTTTTCATGAGCATATTGTTTGATTCTGTGCTGGTTTTTACCAGGGTGATTCTAATATCTTCAAAGGAGCAACTTTGCAACAGGAGAAGATATTGAGAGTTGGGCTGATGTGTGGGAATGGAATAGTTGGATTTCTGTTCCCAGTAGCAAGTTTTGTGCTCTGGTTGAGGGAAGATTTGGTGGAAGGAAGCTTAATTTTCATTTTGCCATGCAAACTTGTTCACACTAAGTAAGTGTTTGATCACAGAACATCACTGTTAGCATGTGCGTCCTGCTGACAGGGTGCTTCTAAAATGAACCACAAGTGTTGACATACTGGAGAAGCTGTGGTGTCACTCACCTCCAGCAGTCACTGTGGATTGTGTGACAATTTGCTCTGTCTGGGCCTCATGAGAAATACCATTCCAGGTACCTGAGCCCATTGTGTCAGTGTGGTCAGGGGCCCATCCTGAAATACTTTGATTACAGGGTTATCTGGAATGTACTGAGAAACTTTTGGTGGATGTCAAATAGTGGCAGTACTGAAGCTGCGAAGTTGCCTTGTTGATAGCAGTCTCTGTGACAAAATGGTCTTCCTGCCTTTGGGGTGAGCCTTTGTGGCTACTAAAGGGACGTTTACCTTCGGCATCAGATTTTTAGAGGAAGTAAGAAACATAATTTTCACCAGACAACCCTCTGTGCGTATTGGATTTCTGTTTGTGTTAACTTCACACCTTCCAACCAACTATGGAAACTCATGTTGGCTCACCTGAAATCTGACTGATGGGATGAATCTTTCCTGTTATCGTCTTCGGGATTAGCATATTGCATCCCATAGGCAAGATGCTGATCACATGAGTAGCCTTAGTGGAAAGGAAGGAAGAACATCCATCATCAGCTAAGGATATCTGTGTTATGGTTAGTGTTGTATTACAGACATGTTGAGACGTCCTTCCTGCCTTAGTCGATTTGCATATGGAATTAACTTCCATTGTTTGGTGCTGATAACACTTCAGTTAAAGTTTTTTCACACAGTTATCAGCTGTGTTGTAGTCAGTACTTACCGTATTCCTTTTACATTTACTTCTTGGGAAATCTGGAGAAAATACAACCAAAATGTAAAGAGCTAGTGGATGGTTTGTGTTGCTGGCTGTGCTGCGTCATCTGCTTCAAATGTGAAGCACGTGAATGTAGTGTAGGGTACTTACTGCCCGTGATGTGTTTGGTGCTAGAGTCCTGGGCAAGCTTTATCATTGTGTTATATTTTCTGTACCTTAGTTTTCCCTTTAAATTTTTTTCAGCTAGTCCACAGAATATGGATCAATGTTAAAAGTAATTTTTCTTGTGTTAACTTCCTGAGTCAGAAATATCTATATATGTAATTTTCAGCAAAGCAATGGGTGCACTAATCTTTCCTTTCTGTGTTACAGACTACATTGTGTTTGAGTGTGTGGAAATTAATTGCATAGGAGGTTAGGAGGATGGGAAAGAGCTACAATAATCATGTTCTGCCTTTCTTCTGAGTGGTATACATTTAACTTAAATGAATTCAGTTTATTAATTGACCTTCATGCGTTAGTCCCTTCTAGAGGGACTGTCCCAAGAACAAATGGGAAGCTCTGTGGATTAAGCAGGAAGCAAAGACAGCGGAAGAGCATTGCTCTTGATATAATGGGCAACTGTACAGCTAATTTCTCCTGCACATAGTTAATTTACGTGGCCATTAACAGTTAAATTATTAATGAGGCTTGATCGCTGAAGGAAGCTACATCTGAGGTTGGCTCTCCCCTATCCTTGTTCTCCAGTCGCCAGGTCAGAGGAGCGGTGTGAGCTGCCGATGGGCTTCCTTCCAGGCCTTTAGTGGAGAATGCAGCTGAGTTGCCAATGTCTTTCTCAAACCTTGTTGTTTGTCGTTCTTGAAGTGCAAGGAATTTACTCTGCGTTACAGTGAATGCTGAGCACCCTTGTCAATGCAGGTGGGTAAAGACCCATTGGGAAGGAGCTGGTTGGGGCTGCTGGGAGCAGAGCAGTGTGCCTAGCTTGGCGCAAAGCCATCCCTGTGCCAGGCAGCGTGCCTGCTGTCCTCTGCTGCCGCAATGCCTGGAGAAGCTGTCCTGCTAAGTCCCTCTGACAGATGTCGCGGAGTGTTAGTGTTTACAGAGAAGAAAGCCTCCTTTATCGGAGGCATACTGAAGGACAGTGAAATCTTTTGTTCATATTAGAAACAAGATTACAAAAGATCCCTAATTGAGTTTTTATCATGGGTGTCCAATCTTTTGGCTTGTCTGGGCCACACTGAGTGAACAGGAATTGGCTTGCATACACAAAGATCGCTCTGTAAGTAATGCCTCCTGTTTATTTCCATGGTAACAATGAATCCAAAGAACATGGTGATGCTATTTAATAGAGCAAACGATCAGCTACAAATCACTATTTTTCAACACAGTCACCACCATCAGCCCTGCATTTTCACCAGTGATGAGCAGGAGCCTGCATGCCGTGCTCATGAAAATCTGCACCAGCGGAGATGACCCATTGTCACCACTGCTGAAATGCACCACCCACTGCCTCGCTGTACTTCCATTCACTGTGTGGTCTCTGTAAACATTCAGCAAGCGTTTTTCCCCATGGAGAAATTCAGTTCCACAGCTTGTCTTCATATGCACTTCCATGTCAGACACCATTTTGTCACATTGCCTCTCTGCTGCCATCTGTCACACAGCAACAGCGTGTAATGGAATATTGGTGGGAAGGTTCAGCCTCTACTGCCATACCACCAACAACCGCCTCTGACATTGTGGGCCAACATAATGAAATAGGAAGCATTACTTTTGGGGCAGCCCTTGTAAAATATATAATATAGTTATTGTATATAAGTAACAAAACTCATTTTAATCTTTATTTTTTTTAATTAAAAAAGAGAATAACAATAACACCAATCTGGTGGGATGTGTGACCTTGTTTTTATGAAACTAACTGGTTTGATGGCAGTGGCTCCAATTCTTAGTGAGCTCACAAGGTGTTTTTCAGAGATTTTAGATGAAATTTTATTCTTCCTGTGCATCAACTTTGAAAACAGTTGTTCACAAATGTGTGTACTGCCAAAAGCAGTGACATGAATAAGGTGTGACTGTGAAGCAAGGGGTTTTTTTCGCTAGTCAGATGGGGCTTATGAAAGTAAAGAGACAAGATCAAATTTTTGAGTTGAATGTCTGATTGGAACTGTGTACACTCCATTTGAAAATACGCAGGTGATGTATTTATGTTGGCTGAAAATGGAGTTGCAAATGATGATTTTTTTTGCAGTCTTGAAACTTGTTCTCAAATTCTTTTACTGAAACGAAGCACGGCTGCATATTTTTTGCTGTGCCCAGGACTGTGTTTTCACAAACTTACTTGCCATAACTTGATTTGGCACTGCTCTGTGCCCCGTGCCCTGGTTTCAGCCCAGACACAGTTAACAGGACACTGCTGTTTGTTTGTTACCGTGATGGCGCGGGGCAGGGAGTGGCCACACTGTGAGCTGGGCTGGGCCGCATGTGGCCCATGAGCTGCGTGTTGGACATGCCTGCTCTGTGTGATGAAAGTGCGGCATTCCTCATCCCAGCCAACTACTTTTGCCTTTGCAAGTGACTTCTGTGACAAAGCACCGATATCTGTATACCTCTGTAATGTGCTGGTGTCAGAAAGTGCAACTGAAGGGGAAATTTAGGGACCATTCTATCTGATGGTGTGAAATGAAAGCCCCTTCCTACTTGCTTTGTGGGAGGAAAATAGTGGTTAAGTCCACTTCTTTTAACTTATTCCAGTTTGCCTTACATCTCGTCTGGAGTATGCAGTTTCTTTCTAAAGCTTTTAACTAATTTTCAGCAGTCACAGAAGTCCATTACCTCAAATAGGTCTGCATCCTACCTGTGAGGCTGGTTCCTGTGATAATAATGAAGCGGGTGCAGAAAGGAGAGAGAACCCAGCATATGGATGTTCTCAGTTTATCGGGCTTTCCCATGTGGGAAGTGGGAGCTGTGACTGCAGCTCTTTGGCAGAAGAACAAACCAGAATGTGTCAGCCTGCTTGTGATGAGAACAAGTCCTTGCAATAGCTGCGACTCAAAGGTTTGGTGGATGAGGATCTCTGGTACTTTATCAGGAGCTTGTTGCTTCCACGTGTTTTTGGTTACCCTAGGGGAAAGGAAGAACTCTGAACTCATCAACAAGAAGGTTGCTCAAGCCTGCTGAGGTGGTTTTAGAAAATCCAAGACCCGATGAATCTGAAAGTGGGTTGAGGCATCCTTCTGCCAAGTAAGAATTAGTTATTGTAACAACGCTACACTCGGATTTGGTAGCTTGTAGAATTGCAAAGACTCAAGGCTGCTTAACGAAGTCATCTTTGCTCTGTGTCTGGAGGGAGGTGGGGAGGCTCTGGCTGGGGCCCATGCGTGCTGTGCTAATGGTCTGTCTGTTTGGCAGTGGCTGTTAGTTTAGCACTGTTACCTGCCCTCGTCCTTAAAGCGTCCATTATCTGCAGTTTTCATTGTCTTCTAAATTTCTTGTAGTGTGTGGGAGGGAAACTGCAAATGTGCCATAGTCAGAGCTAGCCAGGTGGTGATTTCTTGAGGGTGCAAAAGAAATTTGAACATGGTTGTTACAGAGAAAATATGTTGCCTTTTATTGCAAAGGCGTCTCTTTCTTCTTGCCTCATCGTACCCGGATTTGATAGGCGCTTTGCAGAAGCCTTGGCGTTGCTTGGCATTAGCAGTTCACTGCTCACTGACCTAAAAGAAATTACTGTTGAAACTCAGCAATACGCAAGCTGTGCTGCTTTTGTCCTTATGCAGTAAATACAGCAATTATTCTGGTTATTATTTCTGTCTACAGGCAGGAGAAAAAATAAACAACCTTTCATGAAGTGTGATACTGTTCTTTTAATTCTGATTAATCAAATACATTTCTCTCCCAGTAAAATAAACGCAATGTGTGAGACCCACCCAGCTAAATTTACACCCTGCAATTTTCAGACATTCATTGCCACTAAATTGGCGGAGTGGCTAGAGCCAAGCATACCTGCTATGCAATTATATCGGCTGGGTTGATATTTATGGGAATGCCCAGCTAGGCCAATGAGATGCAAAATTAACCCTTAAAGGCAACATGCTGAAATTGCTTCTTCATTAGTGAATTTACCAAGGCACTCAAAGCCTGGTTGTAGTCCAGCTCACAAGCCCCTGCAAGTGGTGATGTTTGGTTCACTAGAACCTTGGGAAAAGATTGGGAAATCCTTTAATTTAGTGGATCTTAAGTCTCAGTTTGGGTTTTGTGTGAAAATAAGTGTATCCTGTTCAGGAACTAAGAAGATAGATGTTTCAAGAAGAATACTGAACATTTAGAAG
The DNA here is from genome assembly GCF_002078875.1 of Numida meleagris. Lineage (NCBI taxonomy): Eukaryota > Metazoa > Chordata > Aves > Galliformes > Numididae > Numida > Numida meleagris. The sequence continues at coordinate 19,510,251 of NC_034414.1, forward strand.
TCATGTCTTTTCCAAGGTATCTTGAGTTCCCATTATTGATATTGTATATCAATAAGTATATTATTATATATAATACTCAATAAGTATATTATTGACTTCATATATTTTGAAAGTTTTCATAAAAATTCTGAGACTTTGTTCCCTCTGGCCCCATCTGTGTAAATTCACAGCAATTCGTGGGATCGTTTGCTTGCTTCTCAGACCCTTTGGCTTTGCCAGTTTGGTATTATCTGTGAGGATGTGTCTGTGCCCCAGCTTCTTCCAAAAGTACACCTGGTAGCCTGCATAGATGTGACAGATGCCAGCTTTCAGGGATGTGTGAATGTGGAGCTTTCAGGGGTTATTTAACCAGCAAAATGATGCATGAAGTTATAGCAGGGTTTTAGAGATCCCCTGAGTTTTGCTTTGGCTCGTTTTGAGAATACCTGATGCAAAATTGTTGATAGAAGCCTCAAAAGATGACAGTAGTTTCGTAGTTAACCAGAAACTTGTTAATTTGTGTTCTGTCCTATTCTTGGGCCATCCTAGTAAAATACAGCGAGGCTCGAAAGCTGCAGGTGGCTGAGTGAGATACCCAGAATGTTTGGGTTATTATTCCTCAGCTGGACTGTACTACAAGACTTCTTCAAGAGCGTTTGTCTAATGAGCTTGTTGAGGTGGATGCCATAGCTTTTTTTTTTTTTTAATTTGTGGCCAGGATAGGTATGTAGAAAGCAGTTACTACTTTATTGGAAATTGGTCAGAGGATTTTTAGGAAATAAAGGAAATACAGTTGGCAGGAATCAAAGAATTAGGAAGTGGAAAATGAAAGAAGCTGGTACATCACATTGTCTGAATCCTGGTCTGTCTCTTCTATGGCCCTTTCCAGGGACTTTGGCCAGAGCTCTGCCTCAGTCTGTCTGAGAGAGGCACTCAGTTTTCTCATGCACACATTAAGAGTTTTTCTGCTTTTTGCTAAACATTCTTCCGTCCAACTTCATCCCAGTGCTCTTCGCCACAGAGTTGAATGTTGCAACTGTTGAAAGAGCCAAACTCCACAATTGCGTGTTGCAAACAAACCCAACTTTACCGCAATCTTGAAAGCAGTTTATAATACGTGGTATCTCGCTGTGGCAATATTTGCTGGAAAGCATTAGTCCCAGATGCCTTACAGAAGGACTGCATACCCACGCTGCCCACTCTGTGTTAACTTACCACCTGCACGGAGGCTCTGTTTGGGCTCCATTGTGGTGGAAAAACATCATTTCTCTCAGTTAAGGCTTCTGGTGCAGTGCATAAGTGAAATAGATAAAGTGAAACTGAACTGTGAAAAGAATGAGCTCTCGCTTCAATACGGTCCCTGCTGTGTATCTTCTTAACAGCATGTTTTCCATTGACAAAATGCAAATGCCATTTATTTTTCTGTTATTGATTTGCTTACAGAAAGCAGCAGAAATCTAATCCATACAGCAAATACTGATTCTCTTTATTTTCTGTATATATTTTTATTATTACTGCATAAAGCACATCAAAGAACTCGGTCTGAATGGGAGAAAATCACATTTTAGATAGGTGCTTATAAAAACTGTTATTTTTCACTTGAAGTGATTATTTTCTGAGTCTCTAGTAGTGACTGTGGGAAATTCCCAACTTCAAATAACCAGTTGTTGTTTGCATCTGTCACGGCCAAGTCCCATCTTCTGCCCTCATTTAACTTCATTTGAGTCTTCCCTGGTGCAGGGCATATGACCAGACCTCCCAGAAATAGCAAATGCATGCCATCTTTGATAAAAGAAACCTTTCAAGTCTAAAGCAATGGCAGAATCTCCTCGGATAGACCCGGGGCATGACATTTGAAGAAGCTGTGCCCTGTGGTGTTTTGCTGATGAATCAGATCAGTATGAGCAGCAATCTCCAAAATACTGATGTGAGAATGATGTGAAAGTCCCAGATGGGCTGAAGAGCTGCTCTTGGCTGTGCCACAGCTAGTCCTGTTTTCAGTGTAGTGAGGCTAAAACCTAGCTGATTAGGACCCAACCTGGTGATCTTCTGAATTCGAGGCTCTGTTTGAAGAGGCTTGGTGTCTGTTTCCTGCTACTGCTTCTTTCTAGGAGCAGCACTGCCCTGTCCCCATAGGCAGCATGCTGTCACTGGCACTTAGTACAGTCGCTCTCCTCTTCTTGAGCTGTTGTCTTTCTTTGACTCCAGTTGTCTTCTGCTAATTGATCTCCTAACTTCAACTGTTGCTTTAATGTATTGTTTGGAAAAACATTCTTGTTCCTCTTCCAGATTTCATTTTAGGAGCCTTAGGAGAGAGATTTCTGGACTCCTTGTTTTCTATTCTTAGGGCAAGACTTCAAAGCAAGAGCTGAATTGTTTTCCCAGGGTAGGGAAGCCTGCAGATCTCTCTGTCTAGATTAAAATCTTGGTTATCTGTCATCAATCTCCTCACACTTGGAAATTAGCTCAGTGCTGTTGAGTGAGAGGTTATGGGCTTTCCTTTCTTCTTAAGGGCAATGTTGCTGTTTTGTTTTGCAGCCCTGGCCTGCTTCCTGGTGTGGGCCCTCTGCGGAGCCTCCCATCACGACTGTCTCCAAGCTGCAGCCTCCTCATGTAGCCAAAGCCCTTTCCTTGTTACAGAGACCACTGCTTTCTTTCCCCTGCAGATGTGCTGCATTGACGTGCCATCACATCCGAAGTGCATAAATTATTCTCCCAATGATATTAGGGGAATGTGATTATCATAAATTCATCTTTTCTTTTGCTCTACCACCTCTTGATTCACTTAATACATATATATAAGAATTCTTAGTGTTCACTTTGTCCAAGATTTGCTGTCCCGCGCTGACAACTGTTCCTACTGGTTTACACAGGCTTATGATTTATACGGGGTGATGCTGTCGGAAGTGTCCTGTTGCCAAGGAAAACATTAAACAAGGAGGGCTGTGTTTGCTGGGAGAACAAGCAGCTAAAACCTAGACATAACAGCAGAAAGCAGCTATATACAGATCGGTGTGTAGCGGTTTGGTTTCATCACACATGAATATTTAAAGGATGGGTTTATGGGTGACTGATTAGGCCCTGCATTGTGAGGGTATTTTAAAATTTTATGTTCTGTTGTGTTCTGCAAACAGAATGTAGTTGTCTCAGCAGTTTGTGAAATAAAGGTAAATTTGTGTTTAATCTCTTAGGAAAGATCCTTGCATAAACTAGAACTTGGTAGTAGCATCTCTCCTGCCTCTGAGATGTTCTTCTGTCAGTAGTTGACTTTCTTCTTTCCCCATCCTGTTAGTGGGCCATTCAAGAGTAGTCCCCTGACTTCTTTCTCTGGAAGAAAGTAGAGAAGAACCAGCCGGGAAGTCTTTTTGCTAGGTGGATGTGGGCCATCAGCACATTTCTCTTGCTGTATTTTATCAGCAGAAAAAGCAGTGAGCTGAGACAATCGCTGGAGCTGGTGGAGTGGGGTGCAGCTGTTCTGCTTTGAAAGCAGCTTCCTTAGAACAGAGATGTTGGAAGTATTTTCATGCTGAACTACGAAAATCCTGTGTGCTTTGCCTTCCAAAGTGGTGATGATGAGCCATTTGGGCACGAGATCTGCTTAACTGGGATTTTCTACAGTCATACAGGGAGGAGTTTGATATAAAGAGTTGATGTGGACAGTAGTTTGAGACAGAAACAAGAGTTTGCTTACTCTATAGGCTCTCTTTGCATCCGTGCCCTGTAGGGAGTAATTCCAGCTGTAGTTTCAGAATGACTAATGCCGGATGACCAGATAGTGCAGGCTTGATACAGGCAGCATATCTGTTCGGTTAGATAACGTGCAGCAGCATGGGCTCTGGCAGGGCAGATGATGCCATACTGATCATAAATCTACCAAGCCCCACTAACACCGCCCCTTTCTCTTTTAAAATCCAAGCCTTTAAGGCATAACTGGCAGAATTATCTGAGAGGTTCTTCGCTGTGTCAGGCACTTGTGGTATTTTATTCATGTGACACTAGTTACGCTAAAACTTGATTTACTGTCTCTTCACACCAAGGTCTGAATCCATCAGAGAGGAGGGTAACGCACCTAACTGTGTCACGGAGGTGTTGCAAAAAATTACGGTGACTTCAGGCAGTGGAGCTGTATAATTATGACAAAGTACACGCAGGTCTCTTTCTTCAAAGTACAGAGGCAGAGCAAAACAAGATAAAATGCTCTCTTCTGAGATGCTAGAAACAATTAACTTTTCTGTCCTATGTAGGTGTCTGTAGTTTGTAATGTGGTATGTGAGTGACTTAGTGTTGTACTTTGGTATATAGTGATGAATGTATTGCATGTGCACTTCAAGGAGAAGCTAGATACTCAAGTTCTGTCTTTCATTAAGAGCCATATGTGAAGTGTGTTGAAAGGGGATAAAATCAATAGGATTAGCTTTGCTTTTAATTTGCTTGAATATAGAGATTGCATCTTTACTTTATGTCCTTTCTTGCTCTTTTTGCTGCTGTCCCCATCAAGCTCTACAAAGTCTGCATGATGAAGTACTGGAAGATGGAGCTGATGTGATGATGCTCAGTAACCAACTTCCTGCTGTCAGACAGTAGGTTCTCTCTGGACTCTTTTTGGGGGGGGGGATGCTCTGTCCATTGTGGGGAGCTATCTGCTTTTGTTCAGCTGCACTCCTGGAACCTCCTGTGTGTTAGTGAGTGTCACCAAGTCTTTTGGAATATCAGAAAGAGAATAATCACCTGCAGTGATAGGAAATTATTAGAAGAGAGTCATTATTCATTAACTCTGAAGAGGATGGTTGGTGGAATATATTCCTTGTGTTTCAGATTGTTATGTTGGACTGTATTAACTTTCTTTGTAAGTGCCCAGAGATAATGGCTGTGCTCTTCTGAAAATACGAAGAACACATCATTAGGGAAAACGCTTCGAGCAATTAACATCCTCTGGAATGGACGGTGCTGTGTCGGCACGTGCTCTAATTTGCTGTGCAGTAATGGTTTTCATAGTTCCCTTAAAATCATGGGAGCCGAAACTGGAAAGGCATGTGGGAAAGGCCAAAATCATAAATGTTGAGTTTTGATCTTGCTCTGAGGGTTGGATGCGTGTCTGGGAATCTTGCTGGGGAATGCTCCTTCAAAGTGCGGTTCAGTAATCTAAACAAGTATTTCTACCTCCTCTCCTCCTCGTCTGTTCGAACTTGTACTATTTTGGGGCTGTGCATGTTGGTCCATGCTCACTCCATGCTGTTAGTAGCTGATAGCCTGTTTTTCTTCTGCCATAATAGCTGTGCTGAGAGCCCATGGACCTGAGGGGCACTTGTATTTTTGGTGTGTTCAAGCAGCTGCACTAGGGACAGACGAACGCGGGGGCTCCAGGGAAATGCCAAGTCCCTCCACAAAGGCTGTAGGATTAAAATAAACCTGTTCACCTCAGCTCACTTTCTGCATGTGGTGCTGCAAGGAAAAAGCTGTTTATTAGGGAATGATTTAGAAGATTATATTTAATTCAAGAGTTCGCATGGCTAAGTGCTAAAAGGCAGCCACCTGCTGCAGGGAATGTGCCAATTGCTTAAACTAATACCATGGGCTGCTTAGAAAGAGATACTCTATTTTATGTGTGCTATATTATTTATGGTGGAGATGGTGATGTGTTAATTACTCTCCAGTTCAATAAAAGGTGCCTTTGCTGTGAGGAATTAATGGCTCAAGGATGGCTACCCAATAGTAGGCTGACTTCTCAGCATTGTGTTTTTTCTGTCTAAATTGAAAGAAGCTATCTGTTTCAGTTAAAAGGGTGTTTCTACTGACTTGGTTTGCCTTGGTAACATTTAGTGTTTTAATCAGAAGTAACTGTGCGAACTCCTTCTGTTTTGGCTAGGCTTGATCCATTTTTAAGTCTCGAGAATGCTAGCTACAGAATATATCGCACCTGGAAAATGGAAGGTGGGTAAGTTGAACCTCAACAGTGAGCAGTTCCTTGAATTAATCACAAACGTAGCTGCGTTTCAGTGAAGAAACATTTCTGAGAACTTGTGTTGCAGTGGGGCTGTCAATCTGCCTTTACAAATAACCCTCATAACTTCTAATGTTGTGTAAGCAATGTAGTCATCAGGCAGTTTAAATGAGGATAGGGGAGGATAGGGATTAAAATTGTTCAAGGGGATTTAAGTTGTCAGATAATGGCTGGCAGGTGTCCTTTACTTGTGACAGGTGCCTAGGTGGTGTCACTGGTTTTGCAGCTGAGCAAGAAGGAGCTTGTCTTGTTCTTGGCTTCCCAAAACCAGCCTGAACATACGCTGGGATGCTTTGCTTGGGTGATAGCAAAGATATTCATGAAAAAGAAGGGAAGTGAACTTAGTTCTCAGTAGTGTCCTAATCTTTATCTGCTGGAGCTGTTAATGAGCAATCTTCTTATGCTGTGCATACTTGGATTCTGACTGGAACATTCTTCTTCAAAGCTAATGCTCTATTTTCGTTTGAACAAGGAGTAAATTGTAGCAAAGAGGTTGAATAACTCTGTTGTCACAGAGCCTTTGGGCGGCTCCTGGAGTCCTTATTCAGCATTATCTCATAAACATAAATAGCGCCTTTGCTTTCACTGAACTGAGTGTTAGGCCAAATCTGCCTTATTTCCACCAATGCTGCCTTGCTTACAATATACCTTTTCTGCCAGTGAAGATGATGTGGTGTTAAAATGAAATTTATAGGCAAGGCATAATGCTTGGAGTTTCTTCATGCTTAGCTTTTGAATTTCTCTTCTGGCTGCATCTGCATCAGTAGACATCTGTAAAATAGATGTGGATTTGGTGAGTCAGACGCTTCATATCTGCGTGAAGAAGTCTGAAAAGATGCATCTGTCCTCCCCACCTAAATCACAGAAGCACCTGGACCTGAATGTAAACATTTGTAAATAGTTTTGCAGTCTCTGAGGAAACAAGTCTTGTGATATCCTACCAGGCACTTAACGCTGCTTCTTTGCTGTCTGTAAGTTTGCTTAAGAGAGTATAAAAGCATTTGTTAGAGTAATTATAGATCTATACAATATTCCAAGTCGGAAGGGACCCACAAGGATCATCAAGTGCGACTCTGGCTCCGTACAGAACCACCCGAAATTGATATCCTGTGCCTGTTGTTCCAAGGTCAGTGCGGTGAGAAAACAATCTCGCAGCATTCTACCCACTGCACAGAAAAGAGTTTAAATCCTCCTCAAAACTTTAAATAAAATCTTGTAGTTTCTTCCGTTATAAAAACAAATAAAAAAGCACCTGTGCACCTATGTTAACTAAAAATCCCCTAATCGCACTTTTTGAAAAGGTTCATACCATTAAGTTATGAATTGAGGTTTTAATCATGAAGTAGGAAGTGAAGTTACCGTCTTCATAGCTGGGAAGTTCTTTACAGGTGAGCAGGTATGAGAGGTATGTCTTTTTAATGCCATCTTGCTACAAATTCCAGCTACTTATCTGCTCTAGTTTCTCTTTCTCCTGTTGTGTTCACAACGTGTTGCAGATTTCAGTAGAGCAAGGACACCTTTCTGATGCAGTGGAATCAAACCTGGTGTGGCTTTATGCCAGGCAAGGGGTGAACAGGACAGCAGGAGGCGTTCATTCAAATACGTCACGAGTAGCCCTTGTGAGTAGCACTACAGCTACACACCAGCCTGGATCTAAGTCAATCTCCTCACGTTTAGAAAATTTTATACAGAGATCATTGACAGTATCCAGTGACAATTCCCACAAAAGGCACGTCAGGGGTTTGGCAGCAAAGAGTTTGTGCTTCATCCTTGGTGACAGATCCTCTTTGCAAAGAGGCTGAAGTTACGGGCACTGTTGGTGACCAAGTTGAACGCACGAGTGTCTTGTATTTCTCCCTCAAAAACTCCTTTGCCAGAATGACTGCCTTTTCCCTCTGGTTCCGTGCTCTGATACAGACACGGCGGCAGTATCAGTAACGATCTGTTCTGTAATGTGCAGTTCTCTGGAGAGCTTTCAGGTAGAGTTTTTTGTGAAAGGTATCCTCGCCTTGCTTTGTTACTACAGTGTGACGTGCTCAGTATGAAATGTCCTTTTATTTATTTTTTCCTCTGATTCCTTTTTAGCGAGTATTAAATATTTAGATGCCAGCATTTTTGGAAGTGGCTGCTAAAACAGATTGGTTTCCTTACTCAGTCCCCTTCAAAGTGAAACACGAGTCTCTTTTTTATTCAGCGCAGATGGTGTGCTTTTTAAAGTGAGCAGTGTGTTGCGGTGAAAATGGACTACTTCTTTTCCCTTCTCCCTTCCCCTCCTCCTTCACTTAACTGAACACATCCGTGCAGTTTGCATTTGGGCTGAATTCAAAATTAGTCAGAGAGGCTGCAGGGTAAATATGTCAGCGATTGGAAAGGCGGCTCTGCCAGATTGAAGGAATTTCTGCCCTGCCAACAAGCAGTATAGCAAGTTGGCTGCACGAAATCTGACATCTGTACAGATTTCATCAGGATACTGCTTGAATCCTTCAGAAGAATGGGCGAGGTGATGGAACAGATCCTTCTTGTGCCTGTAACGCCGCTCTTCTCACGTTCCCGTGCGGAGCAAGTGGCCACAGCGAGAGTTTCCTTGCAGCCTTGAGGGCCTTCATATCAGGTAGAGGAGGCTTCCAAAGCAAAAGAAACGAGATGGGCTGTACCATTTAAATGGTTTCACATGTGGCATTGTTTTGACAGTTCCTTACCCACCGGTGGAGTTTTTTTTGAAGGTGAAGTGACACATGTGTCACGTTTCTAGGTGCACTGACTGTGACACTGAAACTGTGGTGTCTGTAACCTGCCGCTCTATTCCAGCAGCTGATGGGGGTCGTATTTCAAGAGAAGGAGCTGTTATTCTTCTGAAATAGGTGTGAGTCAGAGTTTACTGTTCCCATTCCACAGCAGAACTCGCATAGGTCTGTTGGCAACTTTCCTGTTTGGTAAAAAGGTTAGTGCTACATCCTTACTTAGAAGAGCTTTGACGATAAATTTATTGTATGGCAAAGGAAATCCTATAAACAAACTGCTTGCTGGGTAACAAAATCTGATATCTGTTCTTGGTATTTCCGTTCAGTTCAGTAGAGTAGAAGCACAGCGTTTATTTAAAGTGGCTGTCAGAAATATCAGGGACTTGATGGCTTTTTTGGGGCATTGTTTCTGAGTTTGTGCTTTTTGAGGCCTAAAACATTCTTAAATGCTTTGGCTTGATCTAAGCTTTTCGTTATGGATGCACGGAGATCTTGGTGAATGTTTTCAGGCAGATACAGCAGTAAGTCTGCCAGGAGCCGAGCTTGGGCCTCTCTGCGGAGGAGGTGCCGCAGTCCTTGGAAGCGCATCAGTTACTGCGTTGTCTGGGGAGCACCGCAGTGCTCAGAGCGGGGAAGGCAGCTCCCTACTTGGGGCAAGTCTAGACCCCACGTCTGTTCTTTGCTGGCACCTCGCCCAGGCCTGGAGGAGGCCTTGCTGAAGTGTTGACAGCGAAGTTTCATTCTGAGTAGGTGCAGCTTCTGTGTGGAAGTGGAGCAGGCGGGGGGAGAGATGCGGGCAGGAGGGTTAGACAAGAAGGTGGCAAAGAGCAGCAGCACAAATGAGAATGGCACCTTTTTCAGATGGTATTGCCTCAACGTACTGCTGCCTAAGTGCTTAGATTTTGAGAGAACTGAAACCTTGGTAATTCCTAGTTGTCATATGATGCTTGCAGTACCATCGTTTTGCAGCAGAGAATTAGTTTTAGCCATGAAATTTAGACGTTGTGGTTTTTTTTCCCTTTTCTGAGGACTGTAGAAAAGGAGTTATGGTCTGCTCTTTAAGCTTTTGGACACTTCTTCACAAGCTTAAGAACATGGCATATTGGCCATGCCTTGATGCTGCAGAGAATGTCCGTATCACTCTTTCGTATCTTGGTCTGTTAAGGGCAAGCCTTAGTTTGTAGTGCAGGGGCAAGCTTTCTCCCATTGCAGGCAGCTGTGTTATTGGAGCACTGCAGGCTGTTGCCTGAAAGGAGGCTGCGCAGTGTTGGCAACTTCTGTCCAGCTGTTGGGAGTGGTGGTTTTGGCTTGGCCATCACTTATCAGATACAGGTCAGTGATACAAAGACTGATCTGTATGTGTCGAAGCACTGGCTTAAGGAAAAAACCCAACTCACCCCACACTTGTTGGCTGAACATAAAGCTGCAGAACTTCGCAGTGATGCTTTGAGGCAGCAGTAGCCCAGAGGCTCTTACTGACTGTATCTGCTCAGTGTTTCCTTCCAGGGCTGGCCACGGACAAATTGTTTTCCAGCAGCTCAGGGCAAATTTCTGTTAAGGTAGCTGCTCCGTGCTTGTGGACTCTTAAGCATCCCAGGAGGGTCAGGCATTTGCCGGGAAGAAAAATTGAGAGGAAACTTATCGTTTGGGGCAAAAATAGGCATAAAAATACTTCCCAAAGCTGTCCTGTCGTGCATCTTTTGAAACAGTGATGTGAAACTTGGCAGTGCTGCCTTTGTTGTAAGGGCACGGCAGTGACATCCCCATCCTTATACAGGAAGGTTTTCATTTCTGGTTTTTGGGAGAATGTGAACTTGGAGCGTGTTGCCTCAGCCTAGGCAGAAAGGTGAGAGATGGAACTTTTCTCTTGTCCTCTGCCTTGTTTTGCAGCTTCCTACAGCATGACGACTTGAGATTCCATTCATGATGCTGCTCCTGCGTTTTGGACCTGTAGTTGAATCTGTTTGCTTATTACAATAATTGCAATTATCTTCCTTCCCTGAAATTTACATTTCTGCAATGCCTGCGTTCCAAAAACAATACACAGATGTGGAAGCACAGTAGATGAAAATCACTGGCTAGCGCTGTTACAACTTTAAAGGCAAATTTATAGATTGCCTTCTTACTCTGTTTTCTTCATCTCCAGTTTCCTCCTGCTAAACCCTCTCCACATGGCAGACTTGGTAACATACTGGTTGCCTTCCTTGCCTGGACAGGTTTGTGCTGGGATGCTAGGCTGACACCAAGCATCACTATATTTAGAACTTCATTGAAAAGCCAGTGTCAATTAGTCCGTGTGCTACTTAGTTCCTGGCCCTCCGGTTGCAATAAATAAGTAAAAATCTGCAAGCTACATACCAGTCTGACAGAAGCATGGGAGTATGTAGCTGAGTTCTTGTGGCCTCACCTATTTTACTTGCGTTTAGACCGTATGAAGGAGAGACTTTTTTTTTTTTTTTTTGAATACCCTGTAAACTTGTTTTTCTTTGTTGTTGTTGTTGCAGATAGCCAGCTGCTGCCTGGGAATAATTTCACGAATGAATGCAACATACCTGGAAACTTCATGTGCAGCAATGGGCGCTGTATCCCAGGGGCCTGGCAGTGTGATGGGCTGCCAGATTGCTTTGATGACAGCGATGAGAAGGAATGCCGTAAGTGACCATCGCTATGACCTTGCTGTGCCTGTTACCACAGGGCTTGTCTAGGTAGCATTAGCGGTGTGTTCTGTAGTATACACTGTTTAAGTAATGAAGCTACTGCCAGTTTCTTGATGTCTCTATTGTTAGATAGGTCCCTTCCTATTATTTCACATCTATAAGGTTCTTCAAATTGGCCGATTATAATTCAGTACTTGGTAGCAGGTGCCTAAACCCCTGTGGCACAGACAGATAAAGTGAGACAGGCTTGACCTGTGGCTGTTCCAGTGCGAGAGTGATGCTCTGTGTGCTTGCAGGGATTCTGTGTACCCTGACTCACATGCAGGCCTCTGTAATAAAAGCCTTAGCATCTCCGCCATCTTGAGACTAGTCCCTTTTGTTTCAACGTTCTTAACTGTATCTTGTTACTTGTGTTCCTCATCTGCCAAATTGTAATTCTTAGCCCTTTGAAATGTAAACAGTAACTTTCTGGAAAAGAAACAATGAATTGGTGAATAATGTTTACATGTCTTAATCCTCCCTACAGCACTCCAGTTCTACTGAGTTTACCAATGTTGATCTCCTTCTCCTTTGTGATGTCGTGCCTTTGTTAGCATTAATTAAGTTAATGTTATCCAACCTTTAGTTAACACAAAACTTTCTAGGCTACATAGTATACACAGGCAGCAATATTATGCTACGGCAAAATATCGTGAGAGCATGTTTAGGAGGGAACAAGTCCACAAACTTCACGTTCTTCTGAAGTGTCTGAGAACTTTGTGATAACTGAGTGCTTTTTGCCCAGCAAATGTTTCTCTTATATAAAGTGCTTGATAGAAGTTTTATTCATCTCAAACCTCTTTATGGGAACCTTACCTTTCCCAGGACACTTCAAGGACATTATTAACCTCACTTGTGGAGTAGAATAAAGAATAGAAGAATATCTTCTTAAATTCAGTGACTAGAAGTTGTGTGTTTTGTTAAATGCTTGTTTCTTTATGCCTCATCTTTAATCCCAGTTTTTCATCCCTTTTAAAATAAGGGCGCTTTGCTAACTGTGCTGTGGAAATCAAGTGCTTAGTTCTGCTTTAAGCCAGGGAACTTTTTTCTGCTTCTAAAGCCTTAAATGTATCTGTATAAAATATCTGAGCTGTTGATGTCTTTATAAAGCATCAGGCTTGTGTTGCAGTACTGGAGACAACTTAATTTGTTAGTGTTGTTGTAAAGATTGATCAGTTGTGCTCATCTGTTTAAGTCCTGGCAGAATTGCTGTTGGTGGGAGCTTGGACAAGAATGAAAAATGTTCAAAGTTCAATATATACTTTTCAGTCAAATGTTCTGGATGACAGGAGCTGCGTGACTCACAGGTTCCTGATTACCTAGCTCTTGACAATGCAACTGACATTTCTCTTGGTGTTCAGTCACGGCTTCTTAAAATGAGCTGAGTGAAGGTACTTCTCTGTATTTATAGGACACAAAAACAGCTTTTGTGTCTTTTCTGAGAATGTTGCCATCCTCTGCATTGCGTGAATTTCACTTCCACTTGTTAGACTAGAAAATTGTAATGAAGGTTTTCATTAATCTTATGGACAGTTTTTCTTAATGAAGTAATGAAGACTAGGCTGGGCATTTGCTCATGAATCACTAACAGGAAGATGCATTTCTTGACTCTGTTCAACAGCTTCCTTACCAAAATCAGTTGGATCTAGTGAACTGCAGGCAATAACGAGTATAGTAGCTGACAATAAAATATAAAAAGCTGCAAAATATCAGTTCACAGAAGTTACTCTTGTCATAACAGATTTGAAGACAACAGGGAGAGCAAGGGAATCATATCTTGTGCTGGCTGGCTGCTAACAGGTCAGATAAGCCAAAACAGAATGGAAATAGCGCACATTTGAATCTCCAGCAAGAAATTAATATTCATGCAAACAAGGTTCTTTGACATGTCCAGAGAGCTTCAAGCTGCCTATTTTGTGTCTCCCCTCTCTTCATTTTAGTAGACCACTTTTAAGTCTCTATGCTTCTAGTGGTCCAACCACCGCATTTGCACTCCATGCAGTTGCATGAGGTGCGTGTGTGTGTTTGCTTTTTCCTGTTGAGGACAATGTCAGTGATGACAAGGCTCACAAAATATGATTCTTATCATCAGGGCCCCCCTCTGGCAGGTATGGTAAAGGGATAAGAACTGTCCCTGAGAGGGGAGAGGATTGTGCAGAAGGCTGGAAAGGCTTTGTGATGTTAGTTGTTGGTTTATGTCTAAGCACATGAACTTGCTAACAGATTGAGGGACAATTCAATTATTTATACGTAGGTTGCTCTGATAGTAGTGCCTCCTATTAAGTTCCACGCAAACCACAGCTGATAGAAAAAGCACAATAACACTATTTGATAAGGCAAATTCTCAGCTACAGAGCACTGTTTTCCAGCATGGTCACCACCATTAGCTCTGCATTTTTGCCAGTGTTGAACGAGAGCCTGCATGCTGTGCTCATAAAAACCTGCACCAGTGGAGGTGACCCACTGTCACCACTGCTGAAATGCACCACCCACTGCCTCTCTGTGCTCACATCCACTGGTCTGCTTAAACGTTCAGCAAGCCTTAATGAAGATCAGTGGGTGCCATTTTTTCTGCATGGAGGGATTCAGTGCCACACCTTTGCTTCTTCTGCACTTCCATGTCAGATGCCATTTTGTCAGACTGCCCCTCTGCTGCCATCTGTCACTTGGCAACAAAATGTAATGGAATATCGGTGACAAGGTTTGGGCTCTACTGCCATACCACCAACATCTGACATCATGGGCCAGTATAATGAAATAGGAAGCATTACTTTCAGAGCTCCCGTGTATATTTGTGGGTAAAGACACATAGTGTATGCAGCTAAAAAAAAAAGTTTGTTTTGCTCTTTTGATTAATTTTGAAAATGGGCCTACTCTTCTGAGGTACTGTTATATCTGTCACCAGCCAGTTGTTTACATCAGGAAGTGATGGAAATTTGGATTGGCTTAACAACCCTGAAATGGTGGTAGAGTTTCTAGGTCAGATCCAAGGCATGGAAAAGCAGCCCTAGCATTTTGTCTGGAAAGAGTGAAGGAGGAGGAAAAGTCACTTACCTGCCTCCTCCAGCTTGTGTCAGTCTGTGGAAACAAGCTCATGGATTAACTGAGGCTGTAAAGGACTTTGGATGTCATTTGGTCCAGCTGCCTGCTTAAAGCAGGACGAGCTTGGATCAGTGTTGCTCAGAACCTCGTCTGGTGAAGCGTTGAGTACCTCCAAGGATGGATTGCTCACAGCCTCACTGAGCACCTGCTCCAGTGTTTGAATATCCACTGTGGCTTTTTTTTTCATAATACATGATCGCTTTCCAGTGATTGAAGCTGAACCAAACAGCTTTTAAAGATGTGCAGTGTAATTAACGTCTGGGTCTGTTCACCTTACTGTGTGGGAGAAAGGGATGTAGGAGCCCAGAAACTGATCCTCTTGGGTGCAGAAACAGCAGTGGAAAAGTGAGAGCAGCTGACACTCCAGATGTGCGTATATCACATCTGGTTGTGTCGCTGCACCAGCAGCACTGTTTTTCTGGTGTCAGGTTCTGTAAGGGAGGGCAGCTGTGCTTGGAAGTGTCGTTAGAGCATTACAAGGCTTGAGGAGTGTGTGTGGGGTGTGTATGTATGTGTGTAGGTATAAAAGCGTTTTTTATTTATTGTTTTTGGCTAGGCTTTGTTACCTTTCTCCTTTCAGAACAAGGCTCTGCTTACTAAAGCTTACCTTGCAGCAAAATCGGTGTCCTTTGTTTTCTGCTGTGATGTTGCTTCGCGTTAGCTGAGCTGTTGAGAGTGGAGACAAAGCTGTATGAGTTACTTTAGCAGCATGAGATGGCTGAGTTCCCAGTGTGTTACTACCCTAAGCCGTGCTGTAAGCAGCTTTGTCTGCAATTCCTCATCGACTAACTAGTTCACATTTAAAGGCTTTCACCTTGCCTTGAAGTGTTTTGTGTGATTACTGGATTCAGATGGTGCTGCAGACTGGTATCTTTGTGAAGGCAGTGTGCCTTGTTTTGGCACGCCCACAGAGGAAGTTTTGCACATGTGCCATCAGGTGCAGTCTTTCCCTTTTGGATTGCCCTATGGTTGAATGTGGATGTCCCATAATATCCAATGAGTTCTGTTACTGTACATTTCATTCTCTCTGTTACCCTTCAAAAATGAAAAATTGCAGCTCAGATGTTCTGCTTTTTGTTTTCTGCTGCCCATGTGTGAAAAGCTGTGAGGAGCCCATGTGTGGTGGTCTGGCTGTGAAGAGGAAGTGAGATGCAAGAGCAGAATGATCCACACGTTGCCCATTCATGTCTCCTTTTTCCTCCGTTCCTTTTTTCCTTTTTCTGTCTTCTGCTTTGGAGGGCCTTCTCTGTTAACCACATCACTTTGCTTGTGACATTTTTCTTCATCTTCTGCATCTGCCAGAATTCATGCCATCTGTTGCGTTCCTGGCTTCCTCTCTGCCCTGACCTGTGAGCGATTTAACACTTCCCATGCCAGCTGTCTGTATGCTGTTTGGCACACAGAGCGTTTGCTGTACTCTCACCTTATGTCATGGTGATGCAGCAACAGAAAGATGTCATCTGAGCAGGAGAGCAGAGAAGAAGTGTAAGAGAGAGGGAAGAGGCTGACCCTGGGACTTCCACTGCTGCAGGTGAGAAGTGCTTCTCCTTGAAGCAGAGCATCTCTTTGGCTTTTCTTCCAAACCACTAACTGAGCTTGGAAAGTAATTAATTGACCGTGGCACTGTGAATGTTTTGTGAGTATTTCTCATTCTCAGTAGTGCAAGTAACCTGCTATCTTCAGTGCATCTCCCAAAATGGAGAACATTTTTGTAGCTCATTCCCTCTGGCTCTGCTGATTCTCATCTGTTGGATTGTTAATCAGCCTGTGAACTCAAGTATGGGTCATGCACTTCGCTTTTGAACACTTGTGGGCTTTTAACTACTGCTCCTACTGGTCTTCAGCTCTGTAGATGATTTATAATGGTAGTCGAGGCTCCTCTTGAGAAGTGCAGAGCCTTTACCAGTGTGACTTTCCTGCGGAGCCTGCAGTTGTTAATTGTGTGGCTCCTGGGTCCTGCTCTGGTTATATAGCAGGCATACCTATACATGGGGTGCGTGTTGCTTACACCCAGGACGGTGGAAGCAGCATGCTGTCAGCCACTCTGCATTCTCAGTCTGTTAGCGGGTGTAGAAGATCCAAAATAGCACAAAAGAGAGAGAAATATGTTAGGATGTTTCAAAACATTTTGAGGTAAACAGGTTATCTTTAATACTGACCTTTATACCTACCTGCTGACATGTTGCATTAGGGCCAAGACCTGCATACCACTGGAAGGATTCTGTCCTGGAGATTTAAGAGTACAATAATGTTCTTAGTTAAGCTCCTAATGTACTCTGTCATCTTTGTTTCCTCTTTTCTTTGTGCTTTTGTACATCTTTGTATTAGATTATTGCAGAAAGAACGTGTGCACTGAAAATGGCTTTTGTCAGCTAATGAGCAACAGCAAGTGGAGAGATGGCATGTTGCTGCCTTTGTCAGCTAACGAGCAGCAGATGGTGCAGATTCAGAGCATGGCACATCATCCGTGCTAAGTGCCTGGCATGACAGCAGCCAGAACGAGAGAGGTACCAAATACCCAGAAGCCTAGATTTTTCCCTCATCACTCTACTGAGAGCCATTTCCTACAAGTCAAGGTAGTACGTTCAGCTACGAACCAGTAGCGGCACACAGTGAATGCAGTGACTGACTTTGTTAGTCCAGGGGCATAGGCTGTGGGCTAGAAAAAAATCTTTCCCAAGGATAGCCTTGGGGCAGTGTGTTGTTGTTGTAGGAGCTTACGTATCTTGTGTTTCTGTTGCCAGCCACTACTGTTTCTCATTCAATCCAAATATGAAGGGAAAGCAGGTTTTTCACTCAGTAATAAAGGCAATGTATCGGGGAATGGCTGAGCAACAGGGCGTCAGTGGTGCTTGTAAGAATGTGCTCCCAGCACACAGATCTGCACAGAATAGCAAGAGCTGGCCTCTGTAGGAAAATCTGGAGCTGCGTTAATAAAATCATTGGCTTATCACCAGCAGTTCAGCAGCAACAGATCTTGCTCTGATTGTCCTTCAGTCAGTTAGAGTCTTCATATGCAAGTCTTCTCCGTGGGGGAGAATTTCTTCTTTAAATGAAGTGCATCGTGAGAACGGTGAATTTTAACTAGCATTGCCCTGCAGGCATTGAAGCCAGCTGCCAAGCGAGCTTCCGCTGAGGGTCGGCTTAGTTTCTCACCTGATTGCAGAATACCTGGCTCTTCAGACAGGTGCTTGCAGGAACTCCTTGCAGTCAGGATGGAGGGCTTTATGTTCGCACTTGTGGGTTGCACTCAGCAGGGTGTGGTCAGCCAAACTTCTCTGGAGCCCTATACTAGCAGACTAACTCTCATACCTCTGAAAGCTGCAACTCACATTAGGACAATCTGGGAATTCAGTCTGGGTGCCTAGTAGATCTGGTGGGAGCCCTTCTGGCTCTGCATCAGGGAGCTGGTGCTTTTAGGGCATGTGCTGAAGCCAGGGCCCTGGTGTCTTTCCACTTGTTGGTGACAAATAGGCCTGGCAGCTCCTAGACGTGGCAGGCTGCATGCTGTAGTACAAAGATGAAGCTTGAGAAAACTTGAATTTTTATCTTTAGTCCAGTTCCTTTGAAAAAAGAAGAAAAGTGGATTTGGGGGAAATGGTTTTTGAGCAGTGTTGAGCAGTTTTGTAGCAGGAATGTTTTCTTGACCTATTTGTGTTTTTGTGGCTGTAGCCACACTTCTGTTATTCTTGTAAGTGTTTTTAAATCTCTGGCAGGCTAGTAGCATAGTACGTGGGATAGCACTGCAGTTACTTGTTCACTGCTGATATGTTGGCGTATTAATTCTTTATTTCTTCTTTCCTTGTGTGTCTCTTAACCATGTTCTTGCTTTTCCCATGTAGAATTTGAGTTGTATGTTTGTATCTAATAAAAATGCCCTGTTTTTTTCACATTCTTCTCTCTGTCTTCTCTGTATTGGATATGTTTTTGGTTCCATGAATTCTGTCTAAATGCACAGAGCTTTTTATATAAATGTTTGACAGTCTCAGATGACTTTATTAATCTTCTGCTGTTGTCAGGAGGTGGAGTGAGGGGGTGGGATGTATGGCACAGCTAAACTTGCGTCATTCATACGTGTTTGTATCTGCATGCTTGCACTTGTTCCTCATCAACCTTGCATTGATGGGGAATTAGACTGGATTAGCAATGTATTGTAGTTTGAATATACTGTCCACTGTAACCATTTTTAAGTTTCCCCAAGGTTTCCTGTACATTTTTGTTCTGTCTCCCATTTAAAAACCACCTACGAGATAAATGTTTACTGCTCCCTCTGGTGTTCACTTCCAAAAGGTTTTACTGCGCAGCGTGTTTGGGAGGGGAGTTTCTGCAGGAAGGTGTTTGTAACGAACAATTACACACAGTTGTGGATGAGATATAAAAAGTCTTTCCATAAAGAAGTTAAATAAAACCCGCACTCCACAATTAACAGCCTGGCTTTCCTAGAGTATGCGCTGAATCTGTTCCCGTGCTCTAAAACCTTTTCAACTGGAAAACTGAAACTCTTGCAGAACAAAGGCAAGTTCATTCAATTTTCATCTTCAAACTGGTACTTCAGTTGTATGTTGACTGACTTGATTACATCCAATTTCAACAAAAAAAGTGGTAGTTTATCAGGAACTGTAGGTGTTAAAAGCTTAATGGTGTCAGAGTGATGGAAGTTTTTTTAAAAAAAGAAAAAAAGTGTACTGAACCTGATGAAGTTGTTCTGTCACTTGAGAAACCCTTGAGTGGGAGTCTGATGCAGCGGGGGCAGTAGGAGGGTAGAGAATCGAGCAGGAACTATGCCAGCGTAAAACCCATGTTGCATGCTTGGAGGCCTCAGGTAAGGACGGGCAGACTCTTTGTCCTGTATCCTTTGTTGATGTAGGGTAGATTTCAGAAGAGTGCCTTTAGATTTAGCTATTTATGTATTTACTGCTGCTCCCTGCTTAAAAAAAAAATGTTTCGTGGAGTTTGCCATTTAGATTAGGAGCATTCTTCAGCTCTGTTCTACAGGAAGATTACAGTCTAGAATTATGTTAAGGCACATTATATATTTATGTTTTTTTCCTGCATAAATCACAAAATTAAAGGGGGAGAGATGGATTGAATGTACTAATAAGTTATCATTGTTCTCGACCCAAATCTTTCTGGTGACAGTCTGAATTCAGATGTTTGTCTTCACCTCTCCTTAGACTGCTGTGAGAGCAGTTGAATTCACGACTTCTACATTGCTAAGAATAAGTAACCAGATCTACTAGCCGCTTTAAAAGACAGAGAGGAAAGTTCTTGTAGAGACAGCGTGTTCTGCAATCTCTGTAAGCTACTTAATGACTGCTTATTACCATAGTACAATTATTACAGCTGCAGTTGTTTTGCTTGGGTTTAGCCACTCAGCAGAGTCAGTCTGATGAATGGCTTTCATGTACAGGAACAAAGGGCACAAAATAACTCTGGCTGCTATCCTTTTAAATACCAGGCTTTAGGGCTCAACAGTCAGAGCTCAGCACTGTGAAGAGTGGGATGCAGCCTCTTGTTATTAAGAAATGTCTCCCCAGTTAGGAAGTAACATCAGTAAGCTCTAGGGATTGTCTAAACCAGCTGAGATCTCCTAGAAATACAGCAGCAGATCCAGACTCCCAAATAGTACTAAACCTACCCATCTGTAAAGATTATTGCCTTTACATTGTTTAATATGTCATAGAGTCATACAGTCTTTTGAGTTGGAAGGGACCTTCAAAGGTCATCTAGTCCAACTCCTCTGCAATGAACAGGGACACCTACACTAGAACAGGTGCTCACAGCCCCATCCAGCATGACCTTGAATGTTTCCAAGGACAGGGCTTCCACTACCTGTCTGGGCAACCTGTGCCAGTGTCTCACCACCCTTATTATAAAAGACTTCTTCCTTATGTCCAATCTAAATCTTCCCTTTTTTAGTTTGAAACCATTTCCCCTTGTCCTGTTACAACAGAACCTGCTAAAGTCTGTCCCCTTCTTTCTTGTAGCCCCCCTTTGGATACAGAAAAGCTGCTATCAGCTCACCTCAGAGCCTTCTCTTCTCCAGCTTTTCTTATCCTTCTTTGTGCCTCTTACCAAGTCCAGTTCCAGTTGGGCCTTGGCCTTCCTGATCCCATCCCTACAGAGTCTAGCAGTATCTCCACACTCCTCCCAGATTACCTGTCCCTACTTCCACTGCCTGTGCATTTTCTTGACCGTGCTGGTCTGATGCCTTCCTTTCATGACTTGCTACACCTGGGGATGGAGAGTTCTTGGGCCCTAACAAAAGCTTCCTTACAGATCTGCTGGCTCTGCTCTGCTCCCTTGTTGTGAAATGTGTTTTATCAAAGCTTATCACACTTTGGAAAAGGCAGATAAATAATCAATACTTACAAGTGAGTGATTTGGTAACCTGCCACTTACAAAAGTGGAACATCAGCATGACAATTACTTTGCCACTTGAGGATTTTATCTTAAGGTTCTAACAGTATGCAGAAGTACTAGAGCTGAGCATGTGCTCTTCAGTTCTAACCTCTATCCACTACTTCAGGAAGTGTGGAGTGGCTGTGACATGGCTCGTGGTGCTAACCAGAGGCTGAGGTGGCTGCGACCTTCAGGCATTGTCTGTGTGCAGTCTGGAGATGATGACAAGCCTCTGCTGTAAATGATTGAGTCCAGAGACATTTGAAGGGTTGATCTATGTTTGTGAGGTAGCAGGCAAATGTGCTCTGCAGTATCTCATGAGTGTGAAGGTGGATGACATAAGAAACAAAACCATGAAGATAACTATAAAAGCCATATATTAAAATAAGTAATATGACTACAGAAACATCACGACTTGAGAACTCTGTTCTTGCTAAAAGCTGTGGGAAATTGTGGAAGTATTAGGCTTATTTTTTTTTCTTCTCCCCTCCCCTCCAGAGTATGATCTGGGAATTTAACTTTCTGTATAAGCAGGGCTAACAGTACCATTGTGGTCTCCTACTTTACATTACACCTCAGTCTAGTGCATTCCAAATGCCTGTGGGGAATGCACAATTCTGTAATGAAATCTGTAAGTAGGTAATTCTTTTCTTGACTACTTTTTTTTTTTAATACATGGAATGAGAAAATCTAACAACAGGGCCAGACCAAAGAAGAAAGAAATATTCTACCAGACTTTGCAAACTGTAAGGCTCACACCAATGAAAATCTGCAGTCAAAGTAGATTTGGTGTATTTATGTTAATGCAGTGTTGTCATGTACTAGGTTTCCAGGCTGCCAGATGTTGTGCAAACAACCATCTTATGAAGTTCTACAAAAGCAATCTTCAGTGGCCCAGTTCTTATTTACAATCCACTAATAATTTGTGTAAAAGGCTAATGAAATTAACAATTTTTTTTTCCTTAAAAACTAGAATATATAGCAGAAAGTTAGGAGTTCCTCTCTAAAAGTATGTATACCCATAGAAGACCTCTGTCTTGAGATCACTGAATGCTTTTAAGTATCCTTGTTTTTCTTGCCGATTCCTTTTTCTCCTGGTTATCCTGGCATATTCACTGCTTGATGCTCTAGCAAGCCACATACAAATAACTGTCAGATACACCTCCAGATTCCTATGAACCTGGGAAAAGCTCCTGAAATTCCAGGAAGGAAACCCAAGCTCCTAAGCAAACCTAGCTTCAGAAGAATCGCAAGTTCTGTTGCACCTTTGCCTTCCAATCAGCAGTATATCATGCTGCCACTACTTAGCTTCCACTGTGTTTTTTAGCATATAGGCTTGGAAACAGAGAAGCTTTTGTTAATCATGCCGTCGTTCTTTTGGCTGCAGTGTTCTTGTTCTTTCAAGGGACTTTGAGCTGGAAGGACTCTCGGGAATCAAGCTCTCTCAATAGATCAGAGCCACAGTGCTGCATGCAGTCCATTCCAGGCCTGCTCACCCACAGCTGTCTGTTGCACAGTGGTAGTGCTCTGAAGGCCTACAAGGTCCTTCATGGTTACTGCTTACCTCTGTGTTTTTCTGTGTTGTCCATCTTGCAGAAGTGGAGTTTGTAATACCAAGGTCTGACTTGTGAGATGTTGGCGAATCTGTGAAAGCTGAAAGCAGACCTTGATCTCTCAACCTGTAATACATTCCCAATATAAAACTGGCTGTGCTGTGAAGTTACTACTGTTTAGCAGACCTTAATTTTTCACTCAAGCAAAACATTCTTTGCAGAGCTACTTGTATGTAAGATAACCCCAAGAATCCAGCCTGTATTGCAGCACTCATGAGAAGTGAAGCAAAGATAGAAAGTTGCTGCTGAAGTCTCTCACTGGCTACCTTCTGGTGTACATCCACTGACTCAACTAGTAAGTAACTGAATGTCAAGGTTTTGCTGGCATTCGTGCAGAGTAAGAGGGGCAGGTTCAGAGACATATCTCAGCTTGGAGTTACCAAACAGAAACTGAGCTGGGAAGGGAGAATCATCCACCTATGGCAAACGATTTTTAGCTGCTGTTTGAATGTGCTGCTCTCAGGGTTATAAAAACAGTTTGGAATGCCATTTGGCCAGCAGAACCACTGGAAGATCAGCTCTAGTAAAGTTTGTATCAAGTTTCTTAGAAAGGTGACAAACATCAGAATTTTTAAACAGAACTGAACATTAAACAATGCATGAAATGAGCATCTGCATTAATTGAGAAGATGCTGTAAACCAGCTGCTAATCTTTTTGTCACTTACTCAAATGGCTCACAAATTTGGACTATCAAACTAGAATTAACTCTTGTTTTCACTCATGATTAAGCAACCAAATACTTAGAGTAGCTATAATACGGCTTATAATGAAGTGACCATGGTGAAGATCTCATTTGAAGCTCAATTACAGAAATTTACACATGAGTGAGGACAAGTGCAATATCCACTAACGTTTGATGGCTTTTTATATGAGGAGATCAAGCGGTTTTGTGGTGCTAATTATTTAATCCTATTGACAGTCTCCTTTAGATGGATGTCAGTAGGTAGTCTGACTGGAGAGCCTGGAACTGGGACAGGTTTAACCATTGGATGCAGTCAATGGCGGCATGCAGTGCAGATCAGGTAGCTGTCTACAGAGGGAGTGACGGACTGAAATCCTTGGCACACCAATACCCTCAGCAGGAGGGTTCCCCCTGCTGCTGGAGTCCCTTAATCCCTTCCGTCCTGCTTATGTGAATCCCAAGTAATAAGTTTGGAGATGTCCTGAATTTAGTCAGTGCAACAGCTGACCTAGAATTTGTACTTTTGTATGAAATTATTGTTCATTTTGCTTTTCTCTATAAAGTAGTGACCTCTAAAATACTCCTTTTAGTGTGAAGTCACTTTACTGAATGGATGTAGATCAAAGTTTTTGTCTATACTTTCTTCTGGCATCTCATCTACTTTCTGACAATTTCATAGATGGTTATTTAGACTTCTAGACCACTAAAGATTACTTTAAGGAAAGATAACTTTAGTCTTTGGCAACAAGTAAAGGCTACTGTCTCTGCGGTACTCTACCTTTGAAGTGCCTTCTCTTCCCAGTTAAAAACTCATTCAGTTAGATGCTTTTGTCTTCAACTGGAGAACTGGCATAGTAGACTACTGTGTGAAAACAAAATGCTAGCCCGTAACTGAAGAAAATTTGTTGTAACCTTCTAGTCACGTTCAAAGATCCTGTAGTGAAGTCAGAGGCGTCAGAATTGCTTTTGTAAAAGGATATATGTATATACAGTATGTGATTTTATATAGTATATGCTAAATCTGTTTTTTTCCCCTACTGTTCATCTTATTGCCGAGAAATAGTAAAACAGATTACAGTTTTTGAAAAATACTTCTGTTTCACACTTTATGCCCTAAAGATAGTAAAATGTTTTTCTATTAATACTGTAGAGCTATGCCTGCAAACTGTTAAATCTGTGGAAAGTACAGCTGGTCCTGACTGGAAGTTACTATTTTTTTTTTTTTTTAAGATCCTTAAAAGAAGGGAGTGAGAGGATTGATTCCTGCATAGCATAAGGAGTGAGTTCACATACTTGCATGCATAACTGCCAAAATAGTTCCCTTGAACTTGAGCAAATAAGTCTGGGGGGAGTGTTTGACAAGTTTATACTGTAGCCAACAGTTTTCTGCGAGCATCTTAGCCCTGATATTTGGTTTTGAATTTTTAAGTGAAGTGCAGAGCTTTGTAGTGAAGAGCAGAGTTCCTTTCCATGGTTAGAAAAGCCAGAGGAGGTTCATTCTGTGCATGGTGATTCACTGCCACCTTTTTGTCTAAATACCATGGGAATTCCATTTTTTCAGTGTAAATACAGGTTCATGATAACGTTTCATTTCTGGATTTGGGGTGCATTAAAAAGAGTGTGGCCAGCAAATTGAGGGAGGTGATCCTCCCCTTCTGCTCTGCCCTGGTGAGGCTACATCTAGAATACTGTATCTAGTTCTGGGCTCCACAGTTCAAAAAAGACAGGGATCGCCTAGAAGTAGTCCAGCAGAGGGACACAAAGATGATAAAAGGCCTGGAGCATATCCCATATGAGGAAAGACTGAGGAACCGGGATCTGTTCAGCCCAGGGAAAAGAAGACTGAGAGGGGATCTGATTAATGGTTATAAATATCTAAAGGGAGGTGGGAGACAAACTGATGAGGCCAGGCTCTTCTCGTTGCTGCGTAGTGATAGGACAAGGAACAGTGGCTTAAAACTTGAGCACAGGAAGTTTTGTACTAGCATGTGGGAAGAACTTCTTTACGGTAAGGGTGATGGTGCAGTGGAACAGGCTGCCTAGAGAGGTTGTGGAGTCTCCTTCTATGGAGATATTCAAGACCCATCTGGATGCCTGCCTGTGCAACCGGTTGTAGGAAACCTGTTTTAGCTTAGCAGGGGGGTTGGACTCGATGATCTGTTGTGGTCCCTTCCAGCCCCTGCAATTCTGCGATTCTGTGATTTCTTCTGCCATGACTAGGTAACACCTGAAAAGCAGGACTGCAATGAATCTATGCTTTTCCATCACAGGTTTGCAAGTTCACTGAATGTCCTTTGGGGTGTTTTTGTACTTGTTATAGTTCTGCAACTGATTTGCCATCTGAATCCAGACTGGATCTGCTGTTTGAGTAACATTTCTTTAGACACAGTTTGGTAAGTTGCTATGTGATTTCTTGCTGTTTTCTGAGTGTGGCCTTCAGTCCTTCTCCTTCCACCCAGTGCGTGGTCTCGCAGTTACTTAGATTCTGGAGTCCTGGACCCGGAAGCATTTGCTAGTTCCTTTAAAAACAACCAGCTTTTCCCTTCCCTTCCCCTTGGCTGGTTGTAACAGCAAGGCTAAATAAGGTCAGATTATCCACAGGCATCTGTGTCCTTTTTCACTGCTCTTCAGCCGTCTCCTGATATCCAAGTAATTTTTTATTATCCCGAGCCCCATTTCAGCCGAGTGTGACAGAAGGATATAGATTGCAAATATAATGGTGTCCTTGAGAGCTTATCAAGACTGAAGTCACTGAAGGAGCTAAATAGGCAACTACTGTTAAATAAATGGGAGACTTTTCATGTACAGATCTGCCTGAAAACTTAAGGCCTGTACAACAGAAGACACAGTGCACAAAGAAGAGGAAAGCCTTTTTCATAGCAGGCGTGTAACAGGAGTAGGAATTGCAGAAGTGTTGTGATTAGTGCAGCAAATGGCTTGAATCTGCCACAGGCAGTCATGAACCTGGTAGATGTATCTGTTACTTGTGAGAGTGCCAAGGACCTGAAGAAAATGGATAGTCTCATCACGTTAAGGGTATTTCCAGAGATTGCTGCAGAATGGGAAGGTGCTTTTTTGCTCAGGAAGAAATGATTGTGTTTTCTGTAGGAACTATGTGAGAAATGGTCAAACAGCTCTTGCCTGAAAACCTCAGGAAAACTTTGCCAGGGGACAGCAAGGATGTCAAACTGGAAATTAAGCAGAAATTCCATAGCGAGGGTCTCAAGAATCAGGGTATGCAGCTTGGATTAAGCTATTATTAGTTCCTTATTTTTCCTACGTTTATTCACAGCATATGAGAAATGCACTTTGTATTTGGAATTGAAACTTGGAAAGTAGAGTTCTATTTGGGAGTGAGTTTTGTGCTTAATAAACTGCTAGCTGTGTGGATAGAGTTGCTGTGGGATTTGAAACATTCCTTTATCTTTACGGGGTATCTACTGTGAACATGAATTTGAGTTGGGATTGGTTGGTGTATGTATTATTATGCCTGTGGCAAGTATGCAGAACTCCATTTGGGTTTTGTTTGCTGTTATTTCTTTCCTTCAAGAGTAAATAAATATACATATATATATATATATATATATAAAAGAGATCTATAAATCTTGTTCTCTGGCTGCCGTTTCAAGAGGAGGGGGAGGTAGGAAAAGGTCTAAGAAGAAAATTTTCAACTAAACTATATAGTTGTCCAAGCACTACTTCCATTAAATCATTGTCCCTAATGGTTTCTCCCTCTTTTCGACGGGGAATCAGGATGCTTTGGACAAACTAAAGAAAGCATTTTCCAGAAATTTGACTTTTTTTCTGTGGACAGTCTAGCTCCTTTCTCTTCCAGATGTCATGAAGCATTAAATACCGCTTATGATTGGGCAGTGGTAGCTCATGTGCTTTGGGCCCTCTTGTCTTACGGACTAGGAGAGCTGAGGTGGCTGAGGAGCGTGTTGATCATTCCTGAAACTGAGCTGCTGCCACGTTTACTACCACCTGGAGCTGTGGTTGGAAAAGTTCAGGAACTTGCGCTGTTCAAAGGGTCCAAAGCTGCAGTTCTGGCAATTCATAGTCTGAAGCCTGTCTGGAAGAGTAAGGCTGTGCTGAGAGGTTATCCATATTAGAAATTTTAGGAGGAAATAATTCTGAAGCCTTAATTTTCAGCAATGACAAAGGGTATTTGAATGGTTGGCCAGAAACTTTATAGTCTCCAAATTTAGACTACAAATCACAGGAACCATAGAACATCCTGAGTTGGAAGAGACTCAAAAGTGTCATTGAGTCCAACTCCTGGCTCCACCCACGACCACCCAAAACTCAAACTCTTTGTCTGAGAGCATTGTCCAAAGTCTTCTTGAACTCCAGCAGCTTGGGACGTGACCACTGCCCTGGGGAGCCTGATCCAGCCTCTGATGAAGAACCTTTTCCTAACACCCAACCTGACCCTCCCTGACAGCTCTGTGCCGTTCCCTGGGGCCCTGTTCCTGTCACAGAGAGCAGAGCTCAGCACTGCCCATCCTCTCCCCGTGAGGAGCTGCAGCTGCCATGAGGCCTCCCCTCAGCCTCCTTTCTAGGTCAAACAAACCCAGGGAAATATGAAGAATTGGGCACCTCTTTATGTCTAAGTGTTACGACCATACTGTCTCAGCAGCAGTTTGGCTAGGTATGTCAAATGCTAATATAGACATCTTGCTTTGGTGACAGTTGTGGAATTTGTTCTTGATGTATTTGTTTTGATGCTTTTGTTTAAAGACTTGGGGTATGGCACTGTCTCAGACCTTGTGGTTACTGAATTATGTAGCTGAAATCAGTCTGCCTGAAAACTCCAGCACAGAAGTTTCTCTTTGAAGTTTTGTAAAAAAATTGAGGGTCTCAGATGTCTTGGCTGTGGGTTTTGCATTGCCGGTGTTGTTGAGCACAGCAGCTATTTCAGGGTAATTTATCACCTGTTTTTCTACAAAGTAATGGTTCACCTTTTCTTTCCAACCTTGGATTCTCTTCAGAAAATGTGGTAGGTGAATACATCAGTGATACATTCTACTTCCTACTTAACTGAAAACTACGGGTATAATAAGTATAAATAAAAATTAAAAAACGCAAGAGAGGAACTTGCGGGAATTTGCTTTGGGAGGACACTAAATCAAGCATGAGTTACTATTGCTGTGTTTAAGGCTGTTTATATGCACTCTGAGTGATGGAATATGGCTTTGCTACAGCTGTGTTTCGTTTTTACCCTGGAAAAAGGATCCCTTCCGCATTAATGCTGATGCTACTCGTCCTCATTTGGTGTATATTTTTTTCTTTTTTTCCCTGTATTTCTTCTGTTGTCCCTGACTTTGTCCTGGCTTCATAAAACTGCCCAAGTTGATGTATCAATCCATGTGGGTACGTAGAAAGACTGCCTGCTACTGTGATATCCAGGTCTGTCAACATCTCAAAACCCAGGAGCTGTAAACGCATCTTCTGTGTTTGGCATAGAAGTAAGGAAAGAAGGAGAAGTTTACTCAAAAGTCCTTAAGTTAAAGAGCTGGTTTCTTTTCTGTTGTTCTCCTGTGAGTGGTCCACGGATGGCATAATGGCATGTTGGCAGTGCTCCATGTTTACCTCCCTGCAGTCAGCCAGGCTTTCGTTTTCAGGAGACTTTCTAGTCTATGATGCATTGCAGAAAATGAAGTCACGTTAATCTGAAAAAAAAAAAAAGGAAAAAACCAAACAAACAGCTAAATTTATTCTGGGCTGATGACAGCGCAAGACTGAATTGTTGCTTGCCTTGAGCAATGTAGTGGAAGCATCTGCATTACTCTAGCTAAGGGCAGCATTCTCTTCTCCCTGCCATGAAGAGTTGCTGTGCAGTGAAGTAAAAAAATATGAAGTACTTGGGATCAAATGAGATTCTATAATCGCTTCTTAACCACATTTTGATGTTATTGTTAGTATTTAGTGTTATGAATGATTGTGCAAGTGCTATGAAATAGATGTGGTCTATGTCCTGAGGAGCTTTATAATGAAAGCCATATGATGGAGAGTTGTATAGTAAGAAATGCAATTCATGTTCCTTTTGAACCTAATTTCATATAAATTGTGCTAACTAGAGGATCTGTTAGTTACAGTGTTTTCTTTTCTGAATTTGACTTTTGCAGCTTTAAAATTACTTTAATGAAGGTCTCTTATGTTTCCTATTCTCACAAAGGCACCAACTCACTTCATGTCTCTCTATTCGCCTTTTCCTTCTCCAGGTGTTTCCTGACTCTTTGTATGCCTATCTTTGCCCACTTTGGTTCTCTAGATCCCAAATTCTCCAAACCTTGTGCCGCGTTCATTATCCCTGTCTACCTTGGATTCTTCACTTACAGGCTTCCCAGAGCAACCTGTACTGCTACTAAAGTGTCTTTAACCTTCGTAAGATATTTCCCTAATGTTTGCAATCTTCTGTTCGTTTCTTCTCTCAGCGAAAGTCAAGTCCAAGTGTGGTGCCACCTTCTTCCCCTGTGCCAGTGGAATCCACTGCATCATTGGCCGCTTCAGGTGCAACGGCTTCGAGGACTGTCCTGATGGGAGCGATGAGGAAAATTGCAGTAAGTACCTGTCTACTTCCCAGTGAAGGCATTTTGTTTTCTTTCAGCTAATCACAGACAGGAAGCGCTAGTTAGTCTTTAGTTTGAGTCAGATAACCTAGATGATCTGTGTGCCTTTTTATTTTTTTTCTTTGATAGAATCTCTCATTAGCATCAAACGCTGGTAGTGTTAATAACAGTCAAATCTGCCTCAGCAGGAAATGTAAGCTTTAGTACTCCTCTCAGAAGAGTCTCTTCAACCTTAGTGTTGTCAGACGCAGGCACTGCCTCCTGTGGCTTGTTACAGGGTGTATTTTCATGGTTGTTGGTTCAGTAGCTCAGATGAGAGCTCTGCAAAAGAACGCTTGTCTCTACAACAAGCAGTTCAAGAGTGTTGATAGGGTGACATCCAACTTCTTTGCAAACCACTGCATTTTAAAATGGCAGGGTGGCCTAACTAAGGCAGGCAAGGTTTCACTTGCTTTTGTCTCAGTTTTGGTTGTGTCCAGTTTCTATCCATACATACACAAACACTGTGTTCTCTTCATTAGTATGTTCTCCAGCTTTTCCTCGTTGCTGTATTTATTTATTTATATTTTGTTTTGCCAAGCTAAGTGGGTGATTTCTTCAGCAGAGTTTTCCTTCTGACTGACTAAGATGTGTTGCCAGTCGTTGCTACCGCCTGTTCTGCTGGCAGGTCAGCACCAGTCTCAAATTTTTTCCTCTTATTGCTGTCAGAGATAGAGAATCGCACGTGGCATTTACATCACAAAAAGAGGCCTTGTTTAAAAAATACATATATACTTACGGATCCAATCAACTACAATGATTTTTTTTAATAAAGTCCAGCTCAGTTTTGTTTTGTACGTAATGCCTGCATGTTACGTTAAGACTCAATTGTAATTTTGGGATTAGATTTAAGCTGCATGTTTGCTTTGAACAGATTCTCTGTATTTCAATGTAATATGCATTTGTCAAATATTACAAATGAGACTTAAAATTGTTTAATTTTTATTTGCTTATTTCTTGTTGCCAAAGAAGATTGTTTGTTCATCAGCGCGTTTAGGCTTCTCTATTTATACATGTTCTCAAACAACAAAAGAAGCCAGTAAAGGGTTATTTAGTGAAACAGAATCTTTAAAGGAGGAGCAGGTTCTCAAAGTCAGAAATGCCTGCCAATGCATGAGTTTGAGCCCCTGAGCAGTTCCGCATCTTGCAGCAAAGTCACGGCAGAGGTATCATTTGAAGTATGACTTGATGTGGGCTAAAACCCTGTTGTGTGGCTGCATAGATCTGTTGTATCTGTAAATCTAGCAGGGATTTATCATAGTGGTAGGGAAAGGTTATGTTCGATCCAGCAGCCCTGCTGCTATTATCAGGAGCTGTTAAAAGCCCTGATGTTGCGTGGGTCTGTAGGCGGAAGCCTGCAGCAAATAGTCGCTCATTCTCTTGTTGGAGCAGGCTGGGCTTTTCCTTTTAATGTCATTTAAAGGTCAGGAGGAGGACAACAGACACCAGCTTTCGAAAATAACAAAAGGGGAGATCTTTACAGAGATCTATCACTGTCTGCTTCTCCGAGGACTTGCCTTTCTTGTTTGTGTGCCTCCCTCGTGTTGAGATCTCTATGGCAG
This sequence comes from Numida meleagris, assembly GCF_002078875.1. Classification (NCBI taxonomy): domain Eukaryota; kingdom Metazoa; phylum Chordata; class Aves; order Galliformes; family Numididae; genus Numida; species Numida meleagris. The sequence continues at coordinate 19,541,641 of NC_034414.1, forward strand.
CATGAACATCCTTTAAAGGTGCCACCTGTTGTTGGTCAAGAGTCTGCTTTGGCTCCTGGGAGGGCTGTGGCTGGGTGATAGCACCTCTGCAGAGAGGACGAAGTTAGTGAAAGAAGATTGAAGGCTAAGAAAATGATTTTATTGTCTTTGGGTTATGCTTAAACAAATGGACTAGAAAGAGGTTTTGATGAATGTTCTTTGAATATCCTTGAGGTAGTGGGCTGACAAATGGCAGCTTTCACTTTAAAGCACACCACCTTGGAGATAGCTACGAATTCCTTGATTTCCCATGTGCTTGTGGCATGTAGCTCTAACAAGGCCTTACAGCTGATAATAGGCTGCTGATCTTCCTTTTCCTCTATGCCATCGAAGCATGCGTGTGGTATTTTCCAGCACATCTAAGTGTCTAGTCACAGCTTTGCTTAAGTAGAGAAACAGTGCTTTAGGTCCCAAAGTGACTTGCAAAATTGACATGCTATGCAGGTAAGCAACAGCTCCAGACCCAAAGAGATTTTGCATGTTCGTAATAAGTGTGCTTTTGGGGAGCTGGAGGAATTGCCCAGATGTAGGGAGTGTTTGTTATGTATACTGGTATACTGCAGATTATACGCATAGCAGACTTTAAAGTTCTTTCTTTCTTTCTTTCTTTCTTTCTTTCTTTCTTTTTTTTTTTTTTTTGAAAGACTCTTTAAGGGCAGCTCTTACTTTAAAGAATAAAAAATAGGAAGCCAGTTAGTATTTGGGAACTGTAATTCCCTTTGTTATTGTGGCGGAGAATCACTTTGAAGCAGACAAGGCATCTAAACAGCTTTTTAAGATTTTCAATTGGAATGCTGCATTCAGTTTCAGTCACCGCATTACCAAAAATTGGCAGGAGTTCAGAGAAGAGTGACAAAAATTATTAAGGGACAGAGAGATTGATTCATGAGAAGATATAAATTATGCATATCTCAGCTAAGACGTGACTACGTAGGAAGATAAGGCTGTACGTGAAGGGTGCAAACGTTGTACAGGGGGGGAGGGATTATGTAGTTATGTATCCTGAGGTATAGCTAAGAGTAGAGGGATGAAATTAGGAACGAGAAAACAAGATGAATATCAAGGAAATCTCCTTAGCAGTGTGACACATTGAATCTGTGATGTAATCTCCTAGAAATGGAGAAAACTATGCTGCTTGAGGCTTTTAAATGAGACCATATGCAGCAGCAGATATGCTGTAAGATGCTAGGTTTAAGGTGAGTGAAAAGACTGCTCTTCCCAAATGAGTCTGCTTAAATACTGTTCTGCTTTTGCTGAGTGTGCATTCACCTAACTCACAGGGCCTTATTTTGTGAAAGGATTTTCTGAGTGCACTTTAACTGTAAAAATGAATTTCAAGTTCAAACACTGAGAATTTGAGCAATGCCAACATTACCATTGTATCAATTAAAAAAAAATAGGTGGAGATGGGCAAGTTGGAAAAAAACAGAACTGGTGGTGAATTAAACACTGTGTTGCAGTTCTGAGCTTGTATTGCTGGCTTGTAAAACCTGAGCTAAACTGACTTGGTTATAATGGGAACCAATAGGCAGTATTTATTGTAGGCAGTGCTACCCTCCATACATCTTTGAAGAGGGTAAAAGCTGAGCACCTAACAGAGATTGTGATGGGGGCTCTCAGGAAAGAGAACAGAAGGATTACTACAACTGAGGGTAGGCTAAATCTCTGCTAATTCTAGTGAATCTTGTATAAGTTAGAAATTTCATCTCTGTCTGCTTGAAGAGGCAAGGTGTGTTTGCCATGTTACTTCCGCATAGACAGTGAAGTGACCAGCTGCTGAGCTGTGACCTATTGTTGTTAATTACCTAAAGGCTGTTTCCCTGGCTGAGTTAGAGAATATCTAATGAAAGATCTCACTTTTTCTTTCCACAGCAGCCAATCCTTTGCTTTGCTCTACTGCCCGATTCCACTGTAAAAATGGTCTTTGCATTGATAAAAGCTTCGTGTGTGACAGTCAAAATAACTGTCAAGACAACAGTGATGAAGAAAGCTGTGAAAGTCCTCAAGGTAGGAATAGATTTTTTTCTTTTCTATTAAGCAGCATTATACCAAGTCCAATTAATGTGTTAAAGACGTAGAAAATATGTTTCTGTTGTTGCACTATGTTGACTAGAGCTGTGGTTTCCTAATCCTGCAGTTAATGAGAGTGAAACGTGTAGTATGCGTGCGCGTGCATTTCAGTATCAGTGCTCAAAAGACTGGTATCTTTTTTAAATTAATAAAAAATGCAGTTTTGCTAGCAGTTTGTGATCTGTGATCCAGGGCTCACTGAAGTTGCTGGGGATTCATTTAGTGACTTCCAAGAGAGATGGGTTGGACCCAAAGAGATCAGTAATAACGTTTGTTTGAGGAAGTTTGGTGGTCTGTCCATTTACCAGATGAGTAAGTCTGCATAGGCTTAAAGCTTTAGGTCCTCTTTGCTCTATTACTTTCTGCAGGGTATGTTTCACTGTGTGACAAGTCTACCGTGAAAGAATGTATTCCTAGCCTTCCCTGTTTCAGTATTAAGAGAACAATATGAAGTCAGGGAAGAAATTTTTATTACTGTTTGAAAATCGTGTATTTGAGTCTTAGGAGACTCTCAAAACACTATCTCTGTCTTTTTTTTTTCTTTTCAACTTTTTCTATAACTACACATTTACACATATAACTCTCACATTTGTTTTTCATAAATTAATACCATGGTATTTTATAAAACAAGTGACTTGAAGTTGACAAGTGACGTGTATCAGGCATCAGCTGCTAAACCTTTTCATGTCCAGGTTGCTACTAAGAGACCAGAGCAGGAAAAAATGAAAGTCTGGTTGGATGTTTGCTTGGAAATTGCACTGTGCTTGGGCCTATAGAGAACAGGGCACATGGAGAGATAAAGGATGGTGTGAAAGAAAATGAAATCTGAGAAATTGAAGGAGAATGACTTCGATATTTAGCTGTACTGATGATTTAGTCCTTCATGAAAGAGAAAGTAATTCTGAGCTCAACATGGTGATAAATATTCTTGACAACTCATAAGGGAAGAGGGAAAACAAGCAGCAGCAGTGTCAACAAAAAAGAGTTTACAGCAACAGTATGTGATGATGTGTTCTGTGTGGTTTCTCTGCTTAACCTATGAGCTCTTTCCTTTGGCTCAAGATGTAAAAGCTGAACGGGTCATCCTCATACTTGCCAGGGCTGTGTCATGTCCTGGGAACATAGATCTCCCTGGATGGAGCCCCAGAGAGGGGGTTGGCCTGCTCTGGTGTTGCGGTTGTCTTGGGGAAGGAGAGGAAAAAGGGCCTTTTCAGGGTCTAGTGCTCTCTATTGCTGCTGCAGTAGTGCTGCTGTGTTGAGGGGTGAATTGTTTTTCACTACAGGCCTAAGGCAGCCTAGTAAGATTAATGCATGTGGTAAGGTTTTTTGTTGGGTTTTTCTTTTTTTGGCATCTGAAGCTTAAAGCAGCAGTGTTCTTTTCCAAGGTTGGGATGGCTGCTTCCTCTGCAGATTAATTGGCTGGATTGCCTCCAGGTTGTTTGTTGTCATGACAATCTGCTTTTGGAAGTGACTGTCAGGCTCAGGAGAAGAAAAGAGCTGTATTTCATGAAGCTGTTACTTTGTCTTTATCTTTGGTCCTTCTGGAAAAGTCAGATTAGTACGGGGAGTTAAGCAGAGTAATTCTACCTCTTTCTATGCATGAAAGAGCCCTGGACAAGGAAAGAGGAACTCTCTTTTATTAGATTACAGCAGCAAGGATTTGTTTTTATTAATATATATTTATATGTGCTAAAAAAAGAAGTCCAAGTACAAGATTGGGAATAAGGAGTGAAATTCTGATTGTAGTGTATGTGTGTGATTGTCCTATGACAATTCAGGGAAGCTCTTGAACTGCCATTTCCCCATCTGTCAATAAGTGATGCTTGTACACCTGTCTTTCACAGCGAGGATTAAACAGTGTAATGTGCTCAGCTCCCCATCAGAATGTAAATGAAGATTCCCTCTGGAGTTTGCAGCTATGGGTATGTCAGTCCTGGCTCCCAAACACAGCAAATACTTTGTGTTAATTGAGATTTAGTGGCTACAGTGGACAGAGTCTTTCATTTCTCAGAATTCTTTCGATAGCAGATCTAATTAGCGTAATTATGATGAGTTTCTTGTTAACACAGCACCCAGCAATCCTGGTCATTAACTAGAACTCAAGTGTTCTGGGTATTTAGGGACAGAGCAAAGCACATCTGTAGGGCATTGTAAAATCAAGATAGAGGATTTTCTTTCCACTAGCCGTGTCATCATGTCAAATGTAGTAGTTTTAATTCAGTGTAATTGAGTGCAGTCTGACACAGGAGATTGCCCTTGTGTGCTATTTCCCTATCTAAAAAAATTGTTGATTTAGCAATCACTAAGCTTCTGAACCTCTCCCTGTAGTATGATATTGTCATTATCACCATTTAACAGATGGGGAAGAAAAGGCACAGATCAGCTAAACAAAATGATCCCAGAGTAACATCCTGGCTGGTAGGAGTAGAGCTTCATCTTTGCTTGTCTGCTTCAGGGGAATGTTGTGAGACTTAATCAATGTTTGCAAACTGTTTTGAGATACTAAGATAACATGTGGAATAGAAGTGTGAATTATTAATTGGTACTTTGCTCTCCTTCTGCTCTTGGGTATACTGACAAGCTTTTTAAATTAACACCTCTTCCTACTCCTCCGTGAACTTCAAAGGCCTCCTTTATCCTGCTGTCATTACTGGAAAGCTGTGGTAGCAAATCTGTTCGGTTTGCATCACATACTCCTTCACGCATAAAGATCCTTTCGATCAAGAATGGTCACTCTGCAGACCAGGAAAAGAGAATGTAATCCCCTCCTGAAAAATGCATTGACCTGGCTTTGACCTGAGGCATGTCCTTGACAAGTAGCGGCTTTTGCGATGAGCCTGAAGTCACGAGTTTTTAAAGATTCATTTTAGTCCTAAAAAGGAGTGGGTTCATTTGGGGATGAGGCTGGAGAGAGGTACCACAAGATTTAGGTACAAAAATGGGAGGAAGGTCCCATTTTCTGAAAGCAAGTTTCTGCTCTTCTTTCTCTTTACTACTTGTAAGCCAGTGTTGAACGTCTTATAAAGGTTTGTACTTCATGAGGAAAGGGACAGTGTAAAAGCTAAGACCATGACAATCTAGAAGCAAGTCAAGTAATTCTACTCTCGTTCCCAACAGTAATTATTTGTAGACCTTGTAGCTGCTGTGGTAGTCTTCCAAGTTGTTCCTTTAATCCATCCCCAACTACACTCTGGTCATCTTTGAGTTCCAGCGCTGAAGTGGAATGGCCAGACTTTTCCTTTAGTCTAGTCTATGATATATTTACCCAGGTAACCACCTGAGATTAGTACTGGATGGAAGATGTAATTGCTTGCGTTATCCACACTGTCACGTATATGTAACTCATGCAGAATTGGTCTTTCTAGGGCTTTGTTCTAGTTCTGTTCAGTGGGTCTTAATACAGGAAGGTCCCTCCCACCCATCTGCTTTTTTCCTCTGATTGCCTGGGGTCTCTCCCATGCGTTGAGTTAACTGATGGTGGTAACTCTTCCATGCAGCAACTTTGGCCTGCCAGTGCTGGGGGGATTTCCTGCTCTGATAGCAGTCCACTGAACTGCAAGGGAATTCCTTGTTCTTAGTATTTTTCAACAGCTGTGTAATTTTTTTTTCAGCTCTAGGACTGTACTTAATTTATTCCCTTAATGGCTTCTTATCTAAATGTGTTTTCGCAGTGCTTCTTCCTTCAGCTTCTCCTCCATTTTGTGCTTTTTAGTCTAGAAAGGTTTACCACAGACAAAAGCATACTGGCTGTTTTAATTCAAACTCCTCTTCCTTTCATGGCCCTTCTTTTCTTTCCCACTAAGGTTGCAAAAATCCTCTTTGTTAGCTTTAACCCCGTTGCCTAGGAAAAGAGTGCTTTATTGCTGCAAGTCTATATTCACTCTGGCTGAGCTAGCTTCAGGGATGTTGCTCCAATTGTCACTCTGCAGTTGTTAGTAAACAGTGTCAATGTGGTCAAGTTGCAAAACCTGAAAAGTGTAAGTGTCCCAAAGCTGATTCCTGTTCTACATTTCTACAGTGTATTTGGTAATGGCCACAGTTGCGCGTGTGGGTACTTCCTTTTTCACGTTTGCGTAGTTTTCATTGAATTTTTATTAGGATTTGATATCCTGCAGTATTCTAAAACAAATTTAGAAGTATACATAGTTGTCAGCTGGTGTTTTCTTTCTGGCGTATATAAATTGCTTGCATGAAGACGGGCAGCATAGTGAATCATTGAAAAATCTGACCCTGTGTCAAACAAACTGACAGCCAAATGGTACAGACATACTCTAAATTTCAGTGAAATACCACAATACCTGATTTATAAAGCATAAAGAGCTCCCAGAACATCCCACTCCACGTGGAGCTTGTAGTCAGCCCTTTGCACGTGGCAAACTGAAATTCTGATATTCCCAAGTGCTCTGGTATCACTTAGACTTCCCAAAGGCTTGTAGCCTTAGCCTGGCCGTGCACATTTCCTTGTATCAAGTCTTTCTTTGACTCTTTGACTCAGCCTGCAAGCTGAAGCTCCACTGGCAATTATTGTGCATCAGCTTAGCCAATTCAGCCTACACCTGGAACTTAATACTCAGAGGCAGTCTGAACAGAAGAAAGGATACAAATAAAATGTCACCGAATGTTTTATTAAAAAGAGGCTATGCCTGGGCAAATCTAGCTTTCTAATACCTTTGCTTTCTTAACACTTGCTAGATGGAGGTGTTTCTGTCAACTATGAATTGCCTCTTCCATTCCTCTGTTCCCTGATCAACCTCAGGATTCTTTTCCTTTTTTGGCTTCGTAAGATTGTGTTTGAGAGGGTTTTTATCAAGAGACAAATCGACACGTGTATAGAGACTAAAAGTTAAGATGGGCAGCTGGTACTAGTGTGTACACAGCTATAATGTAGTGGTAGACAAATGGTGAGTTCAGGTCTGCAAATGAAAAAGAAATTTGCTTAATAGAATGCTGGTGTGTCTGGAAGATATCATGGCTCTTCGTCTATCTCCATTCCACCCTGCTTTGGTAGGCTGAAGATGAAAGCAGTTACAGCATCAGATGACTTGGCTAGTGTAAAAATCAGTTGTATGACCTTGATTAAATCGTAGACAAGGTATTGCATCACTCAGGGCTCACCATGTTAAAGATGATAAGGATGGGCACCTGGTCCTGGGTCTGCAGCTCATATGATGCCTGTTCTGAGATTACTTGAAGCAGAGATTACTTGAGGATGCTGTATAAGCCCTCTCTAAAGGCGCAGTTTACTCTGATGATGGAAGCGCCATTTTTACAGTAGTGCATCACTGCACTCCTGCTGTAATCTGGTGGTTGTTTTCTTGTTCGGTTTGTTTTTGTATTGTTTTTTTTTTTTTTGGTAGCTGGGTCTGCAGTTGGGGTTCTCAAACCACTTACAAAAAGAGTTAGAAGCAAGCCATGGATCAGCTGCTGTGCTTTCAGCCAGGGGAGCAGGAAATCGTTACTGTAAATGGCATGTTTTTTTTGTCACCTGTGCAGAAATGAAATAAGAGCTCTTAACAGTTGTGTCTAGATATTTTTACCTTCACTTAGACACATGTCTAATTAACAGTTCCAGAAAAAGGTGACATGAGTATCCAGTTTCTTTGCCCATGCTTCAAAATTTCAAAAATAGGTGATAAAATGTCATGCTAGAAGAAGACGAGTTTAAAATAAAGGACTTTTTTTTTTTTCCCCCATTGTTCTTTAGGCTGATTAAATTCTCTCTTGAGCTCACGTTTGTAAAAATCAATTTCTTCCAAATACTTTTTCCGCAGGGTTTTAACAGGGTGTAGGTGGTTGAAGTATACCATGTATTTTGGCAATGTCATGCAGTGTCCATCCTGGCTGCTGAATTGCATTAACTTTTCAAAGTTGTCAGTGTCATTTAACCATGTAGTAGGCTCCTGCTGCGGAACAGTAGCCTCCCTCTTTTTGCTGGTGGTGCAAAGAATTAAAATGAAAGGCACAGATGTTGATTTCAGACTTTCTGTAGAGAGGAATCAATTCCAGGTGGCCAAGTGCTTTTTCTACAGTTACTGTGGAGAATAATTATAACATTTGTATTTAAAATGAAACTTCAATACCTATTTCAGTGCCGGGGAAAACAGTTTTGGTGAATTATTCTTTCTTTTTAGTTGGGAAAGAGTCATTGTGATCACAAACATAGGGAGAAAAGATCCACAGCGAAGGTTACCTGGTTTAATTGTTGGAGAGCAGCTCTCACTAGTAGAGTGACATCTGGCTCGGCCATCTCCTCAGTTTCTGGTCCTAACCCTCATTCATCAGACCCAGCCATACCAATCTTTTACTCTGTTTCCATGCCCAACCAAGAGCTGGTTGGTGCGACCCTCCCACTGGGGCTGCCCAACAGCACCGCAGCTTCGGTCAAGGGGCAGAGCTTGAGTTGTAGTCTTCTAGCATTAACTGTCGCTAAGGCATAATGCTTCAACCTAAATCCAGTTTTGAGAACTGCCTGCGTTAGCTATGGCGGCAGAAAGTCTTACGTTGATTTAACCTCCACTGCCTTCACAAATCTTAGTCTATCATTCTCATGTCTAGCTATCTGCTACTTAGAAATGATTTTCTAACAGCAGTGCTTTGGGCAGCTTGCTTCTTTCAGAAGTTTGTGTGGGAAATTGAGAGGAGAGTGCTAGACCTTCCTTGCTCCTCAGGAGTTGGGTTGTTCTTTTTATCAGCAGTAGGATTAGACAGAAGAGTTTTGTTACTCACATGTTTGTGAATGGAAGAGAAACATCCCAGAATCCTCTGTGCGAGGTTTAGTTATTTATTTATTTATTTGTTTTATTTTCTTGAAGCTGCTGCTATGAGATTGGTGGATGTGGCTCCTGAAATGTCAGGAAACTAGTTTTGCACATGGTTAAAATCTGTATCTTTTCATAGCTTCACTTGTATCTGGGAATAATTTGTGACGTGAGCTCTATCAAAGCTCATGTGTGTGTTCTAACTCCAACTTAAAGCCACAAGGCAGTATGACCAGGTGTAAAAGTCAGTGTCTGTATTCAGATGTTGTAGAAGTTTAATACCTAATCAATTATGTAATTGACCTAAATCAGTATAATTTGTGTGTAGACAGTCCCTGAGAGCAGGGTTACCGAGGTCTGTTGAAAAGTTTTACTGACATCTGCTCAGCAAGAGTATATGCTCCAGGTCAGCCAGATGTCTCTAAGGCTAGAAGCTGTGCTGCTGCACTGCACTTGCCTCCTAGGAGCGCAATGAGAAATGCAGAATTGCTCTCAAATGTAGGAGAAGAGTGGGGACGTGTGTGGTGGGGACTTAGGTCTGGCAAATTTACCTGCTTTCTTGAGAAATCCTTGTTTAGACTAATTCAGTTTTCTTTAAGTGGCTTTGCTTAGCTGATATAGCCACAATTTTACCATGACTTTCAGACAATAGCATTTTATATATTTTAAGGGAAATAAGGACGTGAGAAGCTGTGCATGCCTGGGGGATATCTCACAGTTGTGGCGGTATTAACATAAAAGTATGGCTACTAGACCTCTCTGTCTTCATGCCCACTCCTAAATGCTGGTCCCAGCCAGGTCAGTAGGAGTGTTATCTTTCTGCAGCTGAAGAAAATGGCTTTTGTATCTTTTGCAGGTCGCACTTCAGCTGCTATACCAATCTGATATATTCACAGTGGAACAAAATAGCTTCAGGGTGGTGGTTAAAACCCAAGGAAGTTGCCAGCCAGGGTTCCAAAGAAAGGTATTTCGTGCTGCCTGATCTAAAACCAGCAAATGAAACTTGATAAGCAAATGGATTACCACCAGAAAAAAAAAAAAGTTTCTTGCCAGACTTTAGATTAAACCAAGATTGATCCTCAGCCAAGCATTTCAGCACCTGTAAATCTGTGAAGGATGAGGCTGTTGAATTCTTAGCTTTCCCTTCTTTGCTGCTCTTGCATTAAAACTTGCGTCGCAGAACCTGATCAACATTCTTTGGGAAACTGGGCACCACAGCAGATTTTTTCTTCTGCTTACTGAAAGTTGTGAAGTGGTGAGAGACATCAAGACAGTCTTCAGTCTGTGTGCTGTTCCCCAAGCTTGCCAAATTTACGCACATTCCCATCTCACATTACCAGATATTCTGTGCTAATTTGCTGTAAAAGATTACGTTAAAAATCCATATTTATGAGGGATGTTAAAAACATAAAGCAATTACATGGTTTTCAATTACATAAACATCAACATGCAATGGGAATTAGAAGCTGAATAATTAATTTTCTGTTTATTTGTAATATAGAGTTTATGCAAACAGTAAAACCTGAAGAACTATCCAGGGGGGAGCACAGAGGATACTGTAAGGTAGTGCCATAAAGTTTGGTCTCCAAACTAGCTTATAGTATCTCTGTTCCATTCCAGTTCAGATGTCTAGGTAGCTGTTGGTTGCTAGGAAAAGTGATAATGTGCTAGGTGAGAAGCACTGGATACAGAAGTCATGTTTGTACCTGGAGTTAGGTGGTATTTCCACCAACCTGGCTGAAGGTTGGGAATATGGGCTGTACAATCTCACGTCCTGAACGCAGAGGCAGAAGCAATGATAGCTGCCTGGATTCTTCCTCCTCTTGACTTGGTAAATGGCCTTGGGCATTTTGGGTTAACTTCTGTCATATGCCTTATCTCTGTTTTACAGATGAAGAATACCAAACTTCTTGCCTTTGAATGCTTTATGAAGGCTTATAAAGTAATGCGAGGAAAATAAATATCATGAATCATTTCTGAATATTATCTGTTAGCTGCAGAGCACCTGCCCATCACTGTGGGTCTGAATGTTGGTGCCAAATTACATCCTCCCAGGCTTCAAAGCAGAAGCTTCAAGGTTTGCTCTCTGCTTTACCTTCGTTTATTTTAATAATATGATTGGACCACAGTAAATGCAGCTATTACCAAGTAGTTCTTAAGTGGAAATATTTTGGGGAATCCAGTGTTTTTAAGAGTTAGGTAATGCGTTACGCTGTACTAAAACCTCAGGGATTTAAAGGAGCATGTTCCATTTGTTCAGCTGGTTATTCTTAGGTCCTTGTTTCTCTTTCTCCTTCTTGCTTTGAAGCACCAACCTCATTTTAGTGATGGCTTTCTAGGAAAACACTTCTAGACTTCCTGAGACAGATTTTCCGTGGCAGATGGGGCTTGTGATTTACCCTCCACAAGAGAAGATTTAAGGTTTGCTTTCAGAGGACAAATTCTTTAGCTGAGAGTTTTCTTCAAGAAGGCTTTTCTTAGCTAAGATTTGAAGCATAATATCAGTTGATTTTGAAGTCCCTAGTGGATGAAGCTTTGGTGGCTGATGGACTTGGGACTTGGCTTGAGGGAACGGGGTCATTGTGTACAATTAAATGGGAAGCTCTGCAAGGTGTTTGGCACTGGTGCTTGTAAGAACTCATAGCTATAGGAATATTTTATGGGAAAGAGAGTGCCCTTGTGGTGACTAACTTGCTGTCAAATTTAATTTTCCTATTTTACGCTCCAGAAACAGAAAACAACAAGCATTTCTATGACTTCAAGAAAGCAATGCTGTAGGAGAGGTTATTTCCTTGTTTAATAACTGGACGAATGTGGTCAACCAGAAAGAGGCAGGAGAGTGAGAAGACTTGTTCAGTTCAAAAGCTAGCAAATTCCAAGTTGAAGTTTTTCTGTTGTTGTTTTTGCTTGCAATTAAAGCCAGCCTGGCTGACTGGACTGGAGCAAGTGTGTTGGAGATCAGTTGGAATAAGAGGATATTAAGAGTTGGGCTCAGATCGCAAGGAGGCTGCAGCAGGTATAAGGGGGCTGAAGCCGCTGTTGGGATAAAAATGAGATGTGGTGGCAGTGAGCAAAGCCTGTCTTTCAGACACAATACAAAGGGGCTTAAACTGCGTTCCTAGTTTTTTAGATTTTACTTTGTTTTATGAAAGGGTCATTTGTCCATAGTCCTGCCATTTGCTCTTGTGGGGTAGCCAGCTGATACAGGTGTGAAGACGGAAATGGTGGTAACACTCAGCTCTTGCAGGCATACCATTGTTTTTGTGACGAATCAGCCGCCAAAGTTTGCATTCCGGAGTCCAACATCTTGTTCCTTTGTTGAGCTTACAACACCAGTGTGATTGAATCGCTGAGTGTTTGTACAAGCCACTGCTGGGCTCTCCCTTGTCTTCCAGCATGCCTTTTTGATATACAAATCCCAGCGAGCTGACGATTAGTTGGTGACAGTGTGAAATCAGATTCTAGTTATGACTGAATAATTGCAAGAAAATATTCGGGGATTACCTTCCTGGCCAAGCTGGCTGTAATTCAAGACTTCGAACATGAAGTGCTGGCTGGAGGTGCCTGAGGAAACTCACTGAGGTGCTACCACAACTTCCATACTGGAGCAGGAGCACAGCATGAGGCCTCTGCACACTGTATGGCCTGTTTGAGGTGGGAACCAAGCAGCACAGAAAAACACTGAGAAAGGAGTTAACCTGAATCTTCCAGGAAGTTACAGGAATGCTTTTGGTCTGTGCTTTTCTTACCGGTATACCAATAAAGTATGTCAGTTCAGTCTTTTCAGAAAGCTCAGTATAGTTCCATTTGGATGGAGCATGCTTTTGTGCTTTTTCATTCATCATTTGAGACAGCAAATGTGCACTTCCCTCTGGTAAACTATCATGGTCTTTTCCTCAGTTGTTCTTGTTAGCTTGACCTCTTGTTTCTTTCTGTCTCCGGTTCTTGTGTCATGCATTCTTCATGTGCTTTGTTTTGGCTTTTGCAGAGGTTTTGAAGAAGAAGAACTCTAAGCTAATTTAAAACTTTAAAACTACCATAATTAAAATGGTAAAAGATGTTGTTGCCCTGTTCAGGTAAGCCTTTCCTTCTTAGTTGTTTGTGTGTATTAGTGCCACGTTGGAGGGATGGGCAGTGGTCTAGGCTTCAAGTACACAAACACGTAAAAACCAACCAAACAAAAAAACAGCACCACAAAAAAAAAACAACCCAAGCACGAGATAAATCATTCTCTATGAGCATACTAGATGAAGATTCCTTTATTCCATGCAGCTCTCTGATATGAGCCAGTATTCATAGCAAAGAAGTGTGTATCTAGTTTATAACTTCAGGAGGTTTAATGCTACACATTTAATGGTGTCTGGAAGTCACAGTCAGGTGAGAGTAGGAGTTTCTGCTCCAGTTGTGCTAAAGCTGTTAGAGCTGGAATTTTCTTCCGACCTATTTTACCGCATGATTTGTACTGCGTATGTTTTATTGCCTTGATTTATAGCATATGTCCTGAGTTTCTCTGATGCAGGTAGCAATTCCGTGCATGTGGTTTGCTAGGTGGGAGCAGCCTCCTGATGCTTTTGCCATTAGGTCTGTGTTTTGGCAGCAGTGTTTTCCTGTCGGACACCAGAAAGGAGCTCATGCAATGGAGGGGGGAGTTGTGGAAGAAGTTACTGCATTAAACATCTGTTGGAGGGGGGAAGTTTCCACAGGAACTGGGTTAATAATCCTCTTCTTGGGTGTAAGCTGCGGATGACAGGTTGGTTATCCACCTAGCACATGGCATCAGTGTCAACAGCAGCTGATGTACTAAGTGGGACATGTGCTAGCTGAAGTTGCCCACTCCTATATAAAGGGAGTGGTGCGAGGAGAGCTGGCAGTGTGGTGGAAGGCAGCTTCTGCTGCAGTAACCCCGTGTCCTTTGTCACTACTACCAATCCACAATCGCTGTGTCGGAGGAAAATCTGTCCTGGCTTTGACCGCAAGTCTTGTCATTTGGGACAGGGTGGAGTTCTCTGCACCATTCTTCCCTAAGTTTTTCCATCTCCAGAGTTGATTACGTGTGTGGGGAACCACAACAAAGAAAGTCAGCCTTTTTCACTTCCTTGCTCATCCAGGGGCTTCAGTACTGCCTCTCTGAACTAGTTACATTGGTTGTATGGCAGCTGCCTCTGGAATTGCAATCTCAACATGTTCTATCACTTCTCTTGGCTGTTTGAAGGGATTGCTTTAGCTTTTTGCTCTTCCTCTTTTTTCTTTTCATACCCTTGCCCATTCTACTTGCATACGGTGAGAGAACCAGAATGATGAGGTTGCTGAGCACCTCTGTTTTTTCCACAGAATTGTATTATAGGATCATAAAATGACTTAGTTTGGAAGGGACCTCAGAGCCCATCCAGTTCCAACCCCCTGCCATGGGCAGGGTTGCCATCACTAGATGAGGCTGCCCAGAGCCTCATCCAACCTGGCCTTGAATGCCTCCAGGGACTGGCATAAAGAGAAGGGAATGTCTCTCTCTGATGTGCTATGGCTGTTTCTCAGTGAGAAAGCCAAAAACTACGACAGTGGATTTTTTCCAAAGTGCCTGTTTAGATGTACAAAGTAACATCAGTTTTAGTAGATTCTGTGCTCCAAGGCATATTTGAAAACATCATCCTTTTATGTAAAAACAATTTTTTTTTAAAAGGAGGTGAGTTTTCTACAATGATTTTTTATTTAATGCAGGCAAAACTCTTCCCTGCTTGCGAGAATACTGATTTGAGCAGATACCACACAGACTTTTGTTTCGCTTCCCTCCTTGTTAGAGCCTTCAAAGATGATCTCCAATGCCTGCCAATTGGGTTTGCCCTCTGAAGCATCGCTCTGCCAGGCTTTGTGCAGCATGAGCTTCAAGGCCTCAGATAGTGAGGATTTCACTGTTCCCAGAAGATTATTTTATCTGCAGTTCTCACAATAAGTTTTCCTGTTCTGACTTCACCTCAGCTCTAAAGCTAAGTCAAACTCTTCTAGTATTACACTCACTACCTGGTTTCTGGGCTTCTACTAGCCTGTAGTGCTGGTCTCTTATTGCAGATGGAGAATGACGTTAACCTTTACCATTTGTTTCTGTTTTGCGTGCAGAACAGGCTCTCTGGTTCTTAGATTTCCTTGGAACCATAATCAGGGACTGGATTTATCTGAGCTCTGGTGGATGAAGACTGATGTTGAGATTAAGGAGAGCTCTGCACCATGCTGAATTGTATCTGCTCTTTCTATACACTGTACCATGAATGTGCACCTCGTGTTAATACGCATTCTTGTAGGCAGTGTTCATGACGATCTCGTGGACTAGTTGTTGCTGAGTCTTTCTAAATAACTCTTGCAAGAATATTCTGCTTGTCCTGAAATAGAATCAGGTAGTGCTGGGCATGTCTTCTGAGTTGATAATTTTTAAGTGGTGAAATCAAGCTGAACTCAGGCCCATTCTGTCATTAGGGAGCCATTAAGCTCTTGTTCTATACCTTCATCTTTAAATGTGGACATTACCATTAATGTTTTGTGTATAGTTCACGCTGTCCCAATCTCCTTCTGCCCTCTGCTTTTAATATTTTGTTATTTTTTTTCCAAGTCTCATGTGTTTGCATAGGTGCATCATTTCAGAGGAATACAGGAGGGATGCAGATGTTATGACTTCATTTATTTCTTACGCTATTTGGGCTTTTTTGATCTCTGGAACTCAAAACAACATTCAAATAAGGTTTCTCTTTCATTTTTTTTGGCTCTAGTTCCCCTCCCCATGGACGGAGCAGATTTAGGTTGGTTCTCACAGGGTGAGTGACTGATAAATCATGTGAATCCATCCTCAGTCCAGCTGAATTTGTTGGCGTTTTTCTGTTTTTACTAGATCTCAATTTCTAAGGCCTTCTTCTTCCCAGTGTAGTTTACATTTGGTGTTTCAGGCTGAAAGAGTATCCTGTGGGCCTGGGGAGGGGAAAGCTTTGCTTAAGGTTTTCCCTCCCCATTTTGCTTGTCTGTTTCTTAGCTGGAGCCTTCTTCAGCAACCAGCTCAGAGATGCTGGGGGGAGCAGGGCCCAGACCCTTGTCACCCAGCAGTGGCTGGATCATTCCAATAATTCGAGTGAGGGGCACTGGCTCTGCAGCAAACCCAGCAATTGCTGGGCAGTATCTGTTTTCTTAGGCGCTTTCAGGCTGCATAAAAGAACATGTTTTACTCGCCGAGTATTGCGTGACGGATCCGGAAAGCAGATCTGACTAGGAGGAGACCTTCCTTCAAAGGGCAGGAGAAGAGGTGGATAATATTTGCGTGGGGGGTTTTGTTGTTGATGGATTTCTTACTTTTGTTTTTTTACTGCTTTGAAACTGTGCCTATCACAGCTTATAAAACACTTAAATTTATCTGCCTACTGACTTGCTTGTTTCCGTTTCAAACCTGGATAAGATAATTGACGTGATTTTATAAATAGTGTAAAAAAACATTGAAAAAGTGTAATACAACTTGAGGGATGTAGTTCTTCAGAGCGTTATATATATATCGCTTTCTCTGGCAGTTCCTTTTGCAGTGCAGTTTATTTGCAGCTTCAAAGTATTTATACTGCTTAAGAACAGTGTTAAGTATCTTAATTAGCTTGGAAAATGTTCTGGGCTTTTTTGTTCTTTAATATATTTTAAAGGTATTTTCCTTGGTGAGACTTCAAAGTGCCACTTCTGCAATTCCTTTGACTGTGCAAGTGAGCTGTCATATTCTCCAGAACTGAAGCTACCTGCTGGCATTTGTTTTGCTTTCAGGCCATCTCATCAGATCCCATTTTTGCAGAAAGGCCCACAAGCTACGTTTGAAAGTGTCAAGAAGAGTTGGTGCCACATTGCTGAGCCTTTTATAGCAAGGAGAAGGGAGGAGACTGGAGGGAATGCTGCATGCTTTACCAGAGTGCAGCATGTTAATGGACTGTGTGCGTCCCCCCAGTACACTGCCCAAAGAAAAAGGGCACCTGCCCAGAGCCTGGGGTGGGCATAGCAACACAGACCTGTCCTCACAACCCAGAGCTATTTCTACCCCTGGAGCTCCCGGCTCTGCGTTTCGTTGCTTCATTCTAGCGCAGCTGGTGAGCTGCTGATGGATTTTAACAAATGTGTAATTACTGGAAGTATATACTGAAGTGTTAAGTGGAAGCTTCTAAAGCTGTGGGTGTGTGAGCACCAGAAGTTATCAGACAGTTCAGCCAGGTAGGCAGGGCAGACACTTTGGCCAAATACTGAATTCCCTGGGAGTCTCTGCCCTGTTTCTTCCCCACCAAGCATCTCTTAAAACTTCCTGTTGTTGCTGCTTGTTAAAAAGGTGTTTCTCCCTTCAGTCATTCATCGCTCAGTCTTAGGCACATTCAGTGGTGGTGTGGCAGCAGTCGCCTCTTGTGATTTTTGAGAAAAGCCTTTCATTTGCCCTTTGAGTAGTGCCTTGAAGTGCAGGCAGTTGTTCGATGGCCTTCGTTCGTTTGCTGCATCGGTGGGGCTCCAGTGAAATGACAGAATGCATTAGCTATGGCAGAGCACAAAAAGGAGAGATTAGTCCCTCTTACAGTCAGGATGAAGCCTTGATCATTGCAGAACCTTCTAGTGCGATGGTGAGGCTGTGTTCCCATAGAAGTAGGCATGTAACTTGCTGAATTCCTATTTCTACTGTTTGCAGTAATGTTGTTTTTTTCCCTTTGCCATCACATGCACCTCAGAAGACTCATTTGCCGTAACTGTATGTTTGACTCGCAAGACCCAGTGAGCTAATAGCCTGAGAGTAAATTACTGTGGCAACTGCATTCACAAATATCACGAACAGCTTCTTTAAAGCAGTGTTTGATTACTTGAAGCGCAGGTTTCAAAACACTGTAGCAGCTTCAATAATTACTTGGCTAAAGCAATAAAGTTCTGCAGATAGATTTCGTTTTTCGCAACCCTCATTTTTTTCCTTTCCAAAAAATGGACAAGAAGCCCATATTAAAAAGTAATTAAATCTGCAACCCAAGCAAGACAGAAAATTCAAAATTTAATGCTAATGTGGTTTTTTCATTTTGCAGATGATTGTTGCCCACTCACAGACACACGAGTATGCACATCATTAGCATTGACAAAGAGCTGACGGTTAACTTCGAAATTCTTGGTTTCCAGGAGTTTATCTCACAATCTCATTATGTAAATGCATTGTTATTATTTTTTTTTAACTTGAGCAGTTGCCATGAGAATAAGTGTCTGTCTAGAGCACTGCATGGGATGCATCGTGCAGAAGCTAGGTAGAACTACCTGTTCTGTTGAAAGAGAGTCGTGTTGCTTTGATTTATAATTAATCTTTAAGACTCCGAGGCATCTTGACAGTATAAAACAAACAAATCTGACTGTCTGACAGTGGTGTTTGCCAGATGAGGCAGTGTCCCACATTGCATTGTATGCACAGCACTGTATGCATTGAGCAGAGGCTCGGCAGATTGCTGCCTTAATTTCTAGCTTTCCTGAAGAAAAGGCCCATGCTGTGTGAAGCTGTGCTTCTGGAGAAAATGCACGGAGAGGAATTTGCTTCCCAAGAACTTGCAGCTCTGACTGGTTTAAGGAGAAGTAGTAAAACCTCAGTGCCTTGAGCTCTCCTGGCTGCAGGGTTTTTCCACTTCAGGTAGGTGGCCTACCAAAAAGGGAGAAGAGAGGCCTCATTAAAGTCTACCGAGTGGCTGTTTGTCTCCCCTGGCTGCTCCAAAAGTAATGGCTCCTATTTTATTATATTGGCCCACAACTGACATGGAAGTGAGCATGAAGCAAAGGTGTGTCCTTGAAAAAATTGCACCTGTTGACATATATCAGTGCTTGCTGAATATTGATGGGGACCAAACAGAAGATGAGAGCACAGCGAGGCAGCGGGTGGTGCGTTTCAGCAGTGGCAACAGCAACATGAAAGACAAGATTTGGGCTGCCTGCATAGGTATGCTATGGCTGAGCTGTGGTGGGATGGTGCTGCTGGGCATTGTGGTCGTGGGCGGGAGGGAGCAGCTGGGCTGAACCATGGGTCCAGCAGGGTTTGTTTGTATTTGGAGGGCAGTGTGTTCCTGTGAAGCTGCAGCATGTGTTACCTGGTGCCAAAATTACCCCTTGTGAATGCTGTCAGATGCTTTGGAGATAATGTACACAGACTTGTCCCATCCTTTTGGGAAAATAAATTCCTTCTAGCTTTTCACAGTGGTGAAAGGGATTGAATAGGCAGGTTGTTCAAGATTGTCCTTCAAGACTTGTTAGTTAATGTGTCTTTAACCTTAAAATGTTGCTTATTGTTTAGTGCATGAATTATGAGTTTGGAGTTTGCAGTGGATGATGTCCTGCTTTAACAATAACAATCTTGATTTTTTTAAACAAACAAATTCACCACCAACAAAAATGCAACACCCTTAAGTGGGATGGGGAGAGGTAAGGTTTTTGTGTTAGAGTTATGTTTGTCAGTGAAGAACCTCCTTCCACACGTCTTTTATGCCATGAAGATGGAGGATAGGACTTTTTAGCACTGGAAGACTTGTAGTTTGATTATTGCAGAGTATTTAGTAAGCTACATGTAACTAGAGTTGACTGTCAGTTTTTTTTAAACAGAAATCCTTTCATTTTCATGCGTGTACGTGCCTCTGCAGTGCAAGGAGAATGCTTAAAGCTTACAGAATCGTGCAGTACCTTGATGATTACTCAGTATAATCTCTGCAATGTCCTTATGGCAGTGTGGTTTGAACATTATCCTGCTAGTCTCAGTCCTACAGCTGATCTTTGAATTGTAGAATCTGGTGTGTTTAGTCACATTGCACGTGACCGTATGTGGTGATGTCACATTGTGTGTGACTGTGCTATCAATCTTTAATATATTTATGCCATGCCGGGGATACACCATCTGTACTTAAAGTTTCTGTTTTGCTACCAATGGTATCACATAAATGGTGTGTTTGGTTTGTGTTTAAAATACTAGAGCAAATGGAAGATCGTTTTTCTTTGGGCTACACGTAGAAAACTCTGGAATAATGGGGTTAATTTCCTATCGGAATAACTTGCCATATCCTCTGTCACTCCAGAGGATGTTTTCCCTTCTGGTTCCCATTACTATAATTAGATGCATTGGGGGCATTCTGTTTCTGTCTATTAATATGTAACCACGTGATTGATTCTTGCATGCCAAGTAGACACTTTTTTTCCAAAGGAAGCACATATTTTACATGAGTTTTCAGAGCAGCTATGTAAAGAGTGCATATGAAGGGTACGATAACATGCAGCTTGAACACTGACTGGTCTTTCAGACTTCTCTCTGTGCACTGCCTCCCTGTATACCTCCCTAGCTTTGTGGCACTGAGTCATTGGTTCCCCTACTACAATGCTTGCTCAAATGTTCAAAGCACAGACTGTTTAACTTGCCAAGAGAAGATGTTTCTGTGGCATGTGGATTTTCTATTGATCGGGATTTAGTGGGAGGCTGACTTGCCTTTCTGAACGGATCACTTGTGTCAAGGAAAGCTGCAGACTAAGGATATTTTTAGACATTGTTAATGATCCAGAGAATGTACTCCTAAATATTTTCAGGTTTTTTTTTTTTTTTTTGAGGAGTGTGGGGCAGGTTGGGTGGGGGTGGTATTACATCAGGTTAACGTCCAGCTTGTTGTGTCTGCACCCTTTGACACTATTAGTTCCTTGCATAACAGGATACAAATTTTGTAGCTCTGGTTATTTGTGTATTCTCTCTTTCTTTCCTTTCCTGATGGAAGAGGATAATACTGCCTCTGAACTACAGTAGAATTGCTGAAAGTAGTCAATAGTTGTTTAAAAAACAAACACACAAAAAAACACAGACAAGGCACAAGAAGCCCCTGTTTTTCAGCCGAAAGAATTCCCCTAGATAAAGTATGAATGTTAAGCACTGTCCTCCTTCAAACCGTCCTGTCTCAGATTGGTCTGAGACTATGACTCCAGAATCATTAGTTCTGGGTCTGTGTGCTGTTGTGGCAGCCAGCAGCACCCGTGCAACCAGAAGGTTTGTTGTTGGCTGTAACACTGCATTTGATCAGCTGAAGGAGGCCAGGTGATACCTCTCCAGCTCTGAATGTGGTGCCATCAGACACAGTCACTTTCTCATTTTCAATGAATTTCCTCACTATGGTGAGTTTTATTCCAAACCAGCACTTTGTGTAATATGGCAACGGTGGTTTTGATTTCGTTTTACTGCCTGCATCCCTGGGAGCTGCACTGGGGATACAGCTGCTTTGCCAAATCCATCTAGTCTGAAAACGGTATCGAAGCCATGTAGGTGAGCAGATATTCCCTGCATGTTTCATTTACTGCTATCCTGATGTCAAGTGGTCACTCTTTCTTAGAAACAGGAACCTTCCTAATTCTCAGAGGTATAAAGAACAATGATGTAATGCCATTTATTTGTCCCTTATTCTCCTGTCCATTATGGCTTCCGCGTTTGTTGTGGTTTGTGGTTTAGATCAGTGACAAAGTAGATGAGAACATCCCTGCTTCTTCTACCAGCGCAGCCATTTGCTCTGTTGATGAGGAGAACAGGGTGTCAATGATGTGTTTTCTGCTCCTCATCTGCTGCTGTATTGATATTGTAACGATCCCCCATGGTAGAGAAGGCTCTTCATGGCAGGAAGCATTCCTTAGGAGTATGGTGGACCTTAGCCCAATGAAAGCTTCTTCCAAAGGAGGCACAGAGCCTTTTGGGAGGTTCAGCACTTGCTTGCCTACCTGGCAGTGAGGCTTGGAGTGCTTACTGGCTGCATCTGGGGAGGTCTGCCTTGGTGCTCAACTCCTCAGTGTTGATAAAACACTGTTGGCAACTGATTTTGCAAGCAAGATGACGTTTTTATCTTTAAAAATACTTTCCTGCAATTGTAGCTAGAGTGTAAATATAGGGATGAACTGTCGGTAGGATTCCTGGAGTAGCTCTAATTGTCACCACAGATCATAAATGTATAGATCAAAGAAAGCGTCCTTGCCACTTGGGCCATCCTAATCAAAGGATTGAGAGATTGAATGCAGAATGCAGTTCCTTGATCTTCTGTGATCCTACTATGTAACTTACAGCAAGTTTCTGCCTTGGTACTTCTTTTTTCTTCCCAATTTTTAAAACAGGAGTAGTGCTGCTTCATCTCCCAAGGACGTAGTTGGAT
The DNA here is from genome assembly GCF_002078875.1 of Numida meleagris. Taxonomy (NCBI): domain Eukaryota; kingdom Metazoa; phylum Chordata; class Aves; order Galliformes; family Numididae; genus Numida; species Numida meleagris. Next base: position 19,563,671 of record NC_034414.1, read on the forward strand.
TTCACGTAAACTTTTTGTTGACTGTTAACTTAAGACATTCTCTTAGGTAACAAGAGCTGCAGAAGTCTAATTAGTGTGGATTTTTAACACTATGCTAAGAAACCAAGATCAACGTATCCTAGGATTGACTCACATTTTCTTGGTGCTCATCTCTAGCTATTTGTTGAGGGATGAATACTCTATATATCCCAGATTTAATAATGTCTCTTAATCCATGTGTTGCTGTACTTGTTCAGTGTAAGTCAGCAAAAGTAAGGGTGACATTTGCCCTGTCCACCAAAGATGCAAGCAAAGCATAGACCTGCCAACCCACTAACACTTTTTCTAACAACATTTTTGAAGGAAAGGGAGAGAAGAGTTCTTTCTGAAAGTGATATGTGCGTCCACAGCTCTTGAGTGGGTAGGTCAGTACAACCTGTACTAATGCTCAGTTAGTTGTATGCAGCTTTGGGAAGATGTTGTTCTGTTGCAGCAAGATGAGCACTTTTGTCCTTGCTCTACATGCCTGTATCACCTGTGTGGTCTAGAGAAATGGAGCTGTGTTTTCAGATTTAACGTCACTGCATTTACACTCCTTTCCTAACTGTTAGGAAAAAATGACAGGTGATAAACACACTGTATACATCTCATCATGGGCACTTAAAAGATTTATTATTTGAATTACAGTGTTTTCAACAGGCAGCATAAATAATTTTTAATCACCAAACTGATATGTTACTAGAAAACAGTTTTGTTCTTTGCCATTCGCAGATACTCTTATACTGAGTATCTCTTACTGCTTATAACCATCATGACTGACTTATTTTTGACAGCATACATGCAAAATAGGTTAATCTTTGTCCATAAGGGCTCTTATACGCTTTAAGAGAGGAGGGGACTCATTTATGCATTTTTAAGCTTGAAAGAGTAGCTATAATTTCAAGTAATTAAAAGTTAGGGAAAAAAGAAATGAAACTCTGTAGGTAGGCAGTCAACTGTGTGCTGACAGACGCAAGATCTCCTAGGCATGCTGTTTGGCTAATGTTTTTTGCACCTTAATGTGATATTCTGATCTTGCAATGGGTTACCTGTTTACTGAAAGATTATATCACTGTCTGCTTTAGCGGCATGTTCTGTATCATCAACACAAGCTGCAAAGCAAGAAATTACTATCTAAATAGACCAAGACTTCTCAGAAATGAGAAAAATATTTATTTTTTTCTTAAATGAATAGTGGTAATATCTTGCATTGAATTCTGAATGTATTTGTGCCAGTGGTCTTAAAACGGCCATCAAATGCATTTTACTATCTGAGCATTAATGTTTGGGCTTTTAGTATCCAGCAAGGCAGGAAGATTCTGTTGCAAGTTGACTCAAACACTGTTCATGAAGCAGTTAATGAACTACATGTTGGGAATTTGTGTCTCTTTATGCACTTGGAAAGGCTAAGTGTTAATGCATTCAGCTCCCCAGGGCATCTACAGCAAGGTGTGTTGGAATAGGATGATGTTTCATCCAGTTGGATCCCACTGTGTGTTTTAGAGTTTGATTCAAATTGTGCTTCTGCTAGTAGATTATTTAACTGGAAGCATGAAACTGGTCTGTGTGGGGTTTCCAAAAAGGTAGCATTTTGTGTAGCAAAGTTTTGATAAACAGAGTTTCTGTCTAACTGTTGCATGGGTGAGAGGGAGTCTTTCTGCATCACTCAGCTCTTTGAAGTGCAGAAAAAGATGTAGTTCCCTTTCTGATCAATACAGCCTGATGCTAACCTTTTTATCTTTGTTTTTAGCATTACTCATTTATCCCTTGTTAATCCTCTTGGGAAATTAGGAGACAGTCTAGTACAGAAGACCCAATTCACCTTTGAGTTCCTAGAAGCTGACATATTAGAATTGTATGGGGACAAAAAAAAAGTGGAGGCAAGGATATTTGCTAAATATACATCTATGTTCTGATCTCAGAATACTGCCTTTGATCTCTAAATCTGTCCATCAAATGGTTTTTATTCTTATCTAGTAAAATAGGAGAACATATACTCTCTTATCCCATTTTGTATTTATACCTTTTCATTTGATGTCCGACAGTCCGGTAAATGTAAGTATCAGAATGTCAGAACATAATTTAGTCACCCTTGCTTCCACTGTGCAAGTGTATAATGACGAAGGGAAGTTTATCAGTTATTTCATTATTTTTTGCTTTCACGGGTGGGAGATTTATCAGTTCCTCTCTCAGGAGAGAATGAAGAGCTTAGGTAACCTTGTGCTAATCTTGGCATATAGTTTTAATGAGTCTAGAAGTTTTTATTCTTAGTTTTCATCATAGTCTTTCTATTTTTCTATTTATTTGATATTAGCTTTCAGTTTGTTTGTTCATTTTAAAGTTGGTGTGTGTTAGGAAGGCAGACTTCAGCTCTTTGAAAGATTGCTTTTATTAATCAAATCCACCACGCTTCATGAAGAGAAGAATACCTGTTAGCTAAAATAACAGGATGCACTAGCAGTATTTTTGCAGTATTTGGGGCATCTCTTCACAGAAGTTAGTGATATATAAAAAGAGAATTTTTAGCTGTATATTAGTGGGGAAGGGACAAAATGTGAAATAAACGCAAGCGGTAGCACAGAGAATGCACTGAGTTTTTATTTCATTTGAAAAGCTAGCTTTTGATTTCCTACAGGAGCAGAGGAGGAATCTCTCTGTAATTAGGAGCAGAAAGAAGTGTCTAGTATTCTCCAGAAGGCTTTTCATAGAATGGCTTAGGTTGGAAGGGGCTGTAAAGATTACTAAGCTCCTACCCCCTGCCATGGGTAAGATTATCACCCACCAGATCAGGCTGCTCTAGGCCCCATCCAGCCTGGCCTTGAACACCTCCAGGCATGGGGCATCCACAGCTCCTCTGGGCAGCTGTGCCAGTACCTCACCACCTCACAGTAAATAATTTCTTTCTTATACCTAATCTAAAGCTCCACTCTTCTAGTTTAAAGCTGTGACCCCTTGTCCTGTCACTACATGTCCTTGTAAGAAGTCCGTCTCCAGATTTTAGCCCTCCTTTATGTACTGGAAGGCTGCAATGAGGTCTCCCTGGAACTGTCTCTTCTCCAGGCTGAACAAACCCAGCTCCCTCAACCTTTCTTCATATGAAAGGTGCTCCAGCCCTCTGATGGGAGCTCTTGGCTTTTCCGAACCATCTCTGGCTTGTTGATAATGATCATTCATCAGTACTTGCTTAGCATTGATGGGGACCAGCCAGTGGATGCGAACACAGTGAGGTGGTGGGTGGTGCGTTTTAGCAGTGGTCACAGTGACATGAAAGGCAAGCCATGTTCCAGACAGTCCTGCACAGCTGTAACACTACAAAATGAAGAGCTCTTGTTCATCACTGGCAAAAATTCATAGCTAATGGTGGAGACTGTGTTGAAGAAGATTGTTTTGTAGCTGAGAATTTGCTCTTATCAAGTAGTGCATTTGTATCTTTTGTAGTTCCAATGGAAGTAAATAGGAAGCATTATTTTAAGAGTGATCTGTGTATAGTCTCTACCACTTTAAATTGTAAGCTCAAAGAAGAGGCCAGACAATGGAAAATTCAGCAAACTAGGTCAGGACATTGTGACAGGTAAAAATACCTTAGAGTATGATTTTCTAAACAGAAAAGGCCAAGTGAGAATAGAGATTGGAACAGTTATTAAAATTTATAGTAGTCAATGAACAATAAAGCAGTTATCTACTACTATGTTTCTGCATGGTGGACACACTTTCAAATGATTGTGATTTACCATAGAGAGATTTGCATTAATTAATTCATTTCAGTGGCTGTAGGGGTATGGAAAGAGAGAAGAAGGAGAAATAATAAAAAAGAAAATACATTAAGATTTCACTGGTGCCCAGCTTGGTTGTTTTCTTCATAAGCAGACCTGCAGTGCACCTCAATACCCCACAGTTTTCATTGTACTTTGGTTAAATTAGAAGAGCTGCGCGCAATAGCACCCCTTTATTTTGAGGGGAGGTGTGCTGAGAAGAAGGACCTTGATGCTACCTCTCTTCGATCACTCTTTTCATGGGCTAAGGAAACTGTATGCTACATAGAGAAGAACTGGATGAATCTTTTCCTCGTTTTTCCAAAATGAAACATTGATCAAGATAGAAATAAGCCTTGGGTGTTGCAAAATGGAGCCCTAAGGCGAAGGTAAATGGAGCTGTACAGGTTTGTGTGTGTGTGAAAACGTGCCTAATAATTAATTGCTGCTGGAATGGTAAGTTAAACTCATCACACATCTATATACCTCACCTTAAATATTTGGTTGGCTGCTCTTGAATCACTTGATCACAGAAGGAAGGAAAGAAACTGCTTCCCTTCCATTATCTGGATTGATTTTTACCAAAGTCTCTCTGTTCTCATACCCGTGTCCAATCTGGAAACTATTAGCTAACCTCTAGGCTACAAAATTGATACCACATTCAGATGGAGGCTGTCTTACTTAACAGCATTGTATGTTAATAAACTTACAGTTGCAGAAATCTGAAAAATGAAATGTCTGTCTCATTTTGAGCTTCAACAAGTCTTTGCAGTTTGGTGCTAATAATACTGGGACATGAAACTCTTAGCAAATACTGATCAGTGTGACAATATCTGTTTTGAGAACTTGGCGACTGGTCCTGAGATTTGTTGTTGCTGTTGTTTTCAAAAAAGAAATGCGTAAGTAGTTTAAATTGCTTTGTAGATGTCACTGAGATGAATTCTCCAGGACTCGTTGCCTTAGGGGAATCAATATTAGGATAGTCAAAATGTTAAGGACCTTAGCTCAGTGTAATGTACTCCATTTGAAATGGATACCAAATCTTCTGGTATTGCTGTAATGAGTATTGTGTAAATGAGATTAAAATCAGTGTCAGATTAGTGGCTAATTGGAGGCCCCTGACTGGAGTGAGCTTGTCTGCAGGGGCTGAGAAGGAATTCTCGCAGTTGCTTCTGCTGTAGAAACTCTTGTCTTTGTTCTTTCCCCCATTTGCTTCCATGCTTTTCTTCTGTGCCTGAACTTGTGAGCTCTCACAGCGTAGAGCATGGTATGGTACAATTAAAGAGCACTCCTTGGAGAAGATTACTTAAAAATTGCTCATCTCTGTTAGGAAAGATTAACCTGGAACCAGATAAGTTGCATAAAATGTATAGCTATCAAAGAGCAGGTATTACAAAACTCAAATCTTCCGATCTAAGATTTGGTGAAATTGACTTATATTTGTACTGTTCTTTATCAAGTCCTAGTTCTGTCTGATTTTTCTCACAGCCTTGCCTTTATTGTTCTTCGTTCCTTGCATTCAGATTGCAGTACAGCTGGCTGACAGATGAGGGGGAATTGCGTTTGTTTTTCTTTTGAACAAATTGTATTAATTAAAATGCCTCCCACCAGGCTTGCAGTGCGCTGTAAGTAGCACATATCATTAGTTTTTAAAATCCAACAGGATCATAAACTTAAGACTTACTTTTAGCTTAAATGCTTTCTGATTTGAAATATGCAGCATAACCCGAGGCGGAACAATGAGCTTGGACAGCAGCTCTGGGCATCCCATGGAATAGTGCAGGTTTTTAAATGTTGTACTAACTAGGAGGGGGAGAAAGTTGCTTTATAGCCAGCAGAGCAGGTTAATTGTTTGACCAGAGCAAACAAAACGGAAAACTAAAAAGGAACATGCTGTCAAGGCTGTGTTATATGCATGTGCGTTTGTTACTGGAGAATGTTTTCTTCCTGCCGAAAATCTCTAAGTAATAAACTGCGGACTTTCAAAGTGTATGTCTGTATCTTCTGTTTTCTGCGTTTCAACCTAGATTGGAATATCTTTCTAGACAAGTGAAAGCACTTTTTTGCATTTTCCTAGAACAATTTTTTTAATGACCAGAGTGAGGAGGAGTGTGTCAGAGTTGTTTTTGCAGGATGAGAAACCTTGGATCCTGTAGGAAGAAACAGATTGTTTTCTTGGTGAACCAGGAAGGGATGGAAGGAGAATTCCAGGGTTGCCTGTCTGCAGTAAGGTAAAAACAACTGTAAGAAACATGCGCTGGTGCTGCAGCAGAAAGTGTCATTAGTTAGACGAGAAAGTCAGAGGCTGGAGCTATTTCTATACAATACCGTCTGGGGTAGGGCTTATTGACTTGACCTCTTGAACTGTTAAAAATGCACAGTATACAATGGAAGAATGAACAACAGCTTGCCTCTGCTGGAACAAGAAAGCATTTGCTTGTAGTATTTAAAATGTTTATCATACACCAGAAGCCCCAGCACTGAATGTATTAGCATGGCTGATACCTGCACTTCGTGGCGTGCATTCACTGAGTATAAGTAAATAGAAGAGATAAAAATTGCCTGTTGGACTTCAGATTGAGGAGTGTTTCCCTTAGTTAAGAAAGTATTAGCCTTGGGTTATGCAACGCGGTATTTCTTTTTCAGTCAGCCCATTATAAAAAATGCAGTGCTGTATAATGGATCATTAAATAAAGATGTACAGTTCATTAAGTGAAATACTGCATATCCAGTTAGCAGAGAACCAGTGAGCAACTAGTAAGCAAATGAAGTATTATATGTAGAAACTGTGCCAAAGACATAGACAGAAAGTTTGTTGCTGATCTGTTCCCTGTTGTCTCCACCACTATGAGCAGTTAGTCCTAAACAAGAGAATGAGAAGGATGCACGTCTGAAAAGTCTTTGCCATTGAGGTATGGCAAGTAGTTGTTTAAAAAAAAAAATAATAAAAAAATACTGCATAGTTTAATGCAGGTGAAGTGCTCTGCTTCCAGCTGGGCAGAGCAAAGCAGTTTGTCATCTGCTTCACACCTCTATCTGATTGGGATGCTCCCAGCAGGAGTTCATTTACCAGAGCCTCCCAAGGTGGAGTACGGACAGGCACAAACAGGATTGAGTTCCACCAGAAATGGAGCATTTGCATCCGCTTGCCTCAGAAAGACCCAGGATAAGCTGATTTTCCTTTCATCCGCTGTCACAGTCAAATCTTTGTCCAAGGGTATGAAACACCTTAGTGCCCTCATCCTAAGGTCGTTAAAGCCACAGTGCTTTAGAACTGTTAGCTTCAGGCAAAACACTTCTTCAGTTTCTCCTTTGTGGGAGAGAATTCAAGAGTCCTTGGGCTGGTGAGGGTGAGAAGGAGGCAGTATGCTGCAAAGGTGGTTTGGAGGAGGTAGCTCTGTATTCTGTTCTCTGCCGCAAGTACACTTGTATGTGTTTCTGTGCTGCGCTGTATAGAAAGGCAAAGCAGTCCTAGGACAAGAGATTGGAATTGGCATCTCCCACTTCTCAGGTGAACCCCTCATTGCTAGGCCACAGCCTGCTGCCCAGGTAGGCTCAGTAACTGTGGATTCGAACTCACTTGAGCAGATAAGTTCACACAGCCCCAGTACTTTGCTATCAGATACTGGTGAAGGAGAACAGAAATACTGCTTCTCTGTTAAATGTCTTAATGCTACAGTTCTGTTATGGAATTAGGATGCAGTGAAGAACATGTACAATATTTATTCTGTACAAGGAGTGTCAAGCTAAAAGTCTTTGTGTGAGATGCAGTATTAAAAGGAGTGTGCAGCACAGAAGTTGTCATTAATTTCCCCTTCATCTGTACAGATAGTTACTTCTGTACTCGTTTATTTATTTTCCTGGGTATGGTCACCTGTTACTTTTTCTCAAAGCATTGTGGTTTAATTACCAAGTGCAGGAAAGCCTTCCTTTACTGAAGTTTGGCAAGTGAATTTCAAAATTATGCAGTTTTTCTGAGACTGCAAAACCTGATTTATTGGTTAACATCCCACAGGGGATGTAGAAAGTGTCATATGTTGTATGTTCTATGGTTTTTTTTGTCTAGACAGAGTATTAGAGTAGGTTTATAAAGATACTCAGGAACATCTGTAGTTTTTAAATGCGAGAGGACTATATTTCGAAATGCCTTCTCAGTTGCTGTCTGCTTTTCATGGAATACTTGTCTTTGGTTTTGCCCAGAACCAGAATCATGGTCTCCATCTGATACGGAGCTTTTTGAGATTCTTGGTCCCAGACGTTGCTGCAGAAAAAGAATGGATAAACACAGAGCTTTTTCTTTTACGGAGGACCAAAAATCAGTGAGATGGGTTTCAGGTTTCTGACAGCCATCCTAGAAGTCCCTTTAGGACATATATGAGGAAATACATTGTGCTGGGTGTGGTTTTGGTCCCTTCCAAGCCCCTGATGTGAATAGAAAGATCTGCAGAGTCTCCACTTGAGTGACAATCCTCATTCGGAATTTTTGATGGGAAACACCATTTGCATGGATGCTGCATGCCTTAAGACACTTCTGTCCCTTAGTCACCTCCACTCTCACTACTGGCTTGAAGTTATTCCCTCAATTTCCTCTTCTTTTTCCTCTCTGCTGCAGTACCCGCCATTCCCTTCAAGAGCTTTGGCTGTTCCACTTGGTGTGATCGGACCCTGGCTCCAGTTGATTAGAAATGATTGGTTAGAATACAGAGGCAGAGGAGAAGATGCCAGTCAAAACTGAGAGTGCTTCAGGATTTCTGACATTGAGCCCACTCTTACTGAAGTGACAGAGCTAACACTGAACAAGCCGTTTCCCTACAATCCTCCTGTTCATTTATTTCCATCAAGTGTTCAGATGTTGTAGATCTCAGGTATATTTGAATTAAACTTGTTAGACCAGTACTTCTTTGGGAGCAGTGCATTGCTGAGAATGATATTTAAACAGTGCCTGGGGGGACAAATTCCTGCATCCATTGACTTGCCAAACTGAGGATTTTCCATTAGACTGAGGTCATCCCACTAACCTTCACTGGTCTCAAGGGGAAACAAGCTCATTTTAAACTGCAGCAGTAATTAAATCTGCATACCTACTTGACCGATTTGATATTTAATTAAAGTGGAAGTACTATGGTGGGTAGTTGAGATAAATGACAGTCAACATTTGCTGGACTGACATCTGATTTTTCTTTTTTTTTTTTTCTGAGGTTTTTAAAATGAGTCTTAGTCTAGTATATAGTTATGCAAGGGTAAATCTTTAGAAAATAAGTACTAGCCTGGAATGTTCCTAGCATGTGTTTTTCAGGTTCTGAATAGGGGCACGGAAGGCTCCTTAGGTGAAAGATGCAGAGTACATAAAAATTGGAAGGATTTCACACCCAACCATTGATAGTGTTTTTGTGTGTATGTCTATGTAACACTATTGCTAACCATTAGCAGAATGGAAAAAAAAATCAAGAAAATATTAGTCTTGATTACAAAGAACTTTGCAGTTTTAAAGGTTTTAAAGTATTTAATTAGAGGCAGTCTATAACAGCATGCAAGTGAATTTAAGTTTTATATCACTTTTTAAATCAGACACGGTAGACAAGTAGGGGAGTTTCATCATTGAATTGCAAATTATCAGTCAAACAGAAATCATTGCTTTCTGACGCTATAGCAAGGTCTAGTTTATTCAGAACCTCCTGGTTAATAATGCACACATGGATCACAGGTTCAACAGCTCTTAGTCTACAGAGGCAGAACAAATACTGTATTCATTTGCTTTACTGGTGAGAGATCACTAACTGTAGCTCTTAACGACACTTACTGAAAGTGCTTTTTTGGCATTCTTGGGCTCTTGACTTTCAATGCTTTTCTTTTTAATTACCATTTTAATTACTCCCCACGCACCCTGGGAACTCGTTATTTGCTGTACACTCAGGAGTTTTAAATCAGGGAATTCCTTTTGGCCATTAAGGTTCCACTTTCCTTAAAATGACAGCTCTAGTGACTATAGTGTGCATGTCTTCCTGACTTGATGAAAATGTTTGTCCCTTGCTGTAGTCAAGGTCCAAGGCTGCTCTAACCATGTGCCCTGTCATACAATGTTTTTGCTCACGACTTTATTACTACTGACACATGCTGTAAGAGGCAACTTCCCACTGTCTGGGATCTGATTTTTGTTGCAACAAGATCCTGAGACATTCTGAATTTACTACATATGAGGTTGCTTTTTGTGAGATCTTCTTTATTGCCATCGTACTGTATCTGAGGTGTTCCTTTACGGCCTTTTGCTTTTTGGTGACACCAGTATTCACCCTTGATAACTGAAAGAAAAGTTATCAGTAATGATTAATTCCATTCCTGGCTGGATAGCCTGCGCTATAGATCTTTGCCACAATTTTATTGTGGACAGATCGTTTGCCCTGTTGGAGCAATAGGAATTTTTGCAGAATTGCAAAACTGATAAAATTACTTTATTCCCTTTATGTAATGATGTCTTGCTATGGGGCTGTTGCTAAGCCATGCTTTTCAGAACAATTTGCTTTCTGATGGAGACAGCGTGCCTTCTGCTATTGCAGCTCATCCTCCTCTAGCTCCTGTAGTGAAGCCTTGAAAGATTATAACAGAAAATTTACCCATGGAGTTAAGTAAATGGCTTACGGAGACTGTGCAGGAGTAAGGAACAAGTGCTTTGTTTGCAAACTTCCCTTGTCCCTTTGAAAATCTCGTGACTGATTAAACATTCACAAGTTTTGTTTTTTTTTTGACAGCAGAAAAAGCTTAAATTTGATCAAACCCAGCCAGACTGAAGCTTCAGAATAAAGCTGGAGAAAGTATTTGAAGTAGAGAGAGGTTGACTTTTTTGTTGTTTGTTTTTCATTAGTGAATTATTTTAGTGGGCCAAAAAGCTGATAGTGATATCGTTATCAGGTACTAAACTGTTGATTTAAAAAAAAAAAAAAGCTGCATTGAATTGAATGTGTGCTCCTGGACAATTATTTTTCAAGGCTAAGTCAAAATTCTTCAGTCAATTATTTTTGGAAATAAATTGAAGTTTGTTGAATAAGTTGAATCAATAAGTTGAAATTTGGCTTTTCTCTTTGATTCTTCCTCCTCCCTACCTCCCAACGGAAGAAATGTTTGTTACTTTTTTCAAATTCCCTTGTTGAACTGGACATCCAAAACGATTAGTCGCCCTTGAAATATTAGGCGTAGTGTTTGAACTACAGTCAAAAAAATTCGAGCTTTGAGCTTGATATAAACTAACCGTGGCACTGATGGGACAGCTTGTGTCTCAGGGGATGGCGTGCGGATGGATCATGAAGATGGCAAGTGGCAGTGGGCAGGTTGAATGTTCTTTGAGCACTACACAACTAAGAAGCATACAGTAAATATATATTAGAGCAGCAGGCTCTTATTTTAAATGATAAAGTTTACAGCGCTCTATACTACATTATGTTACTAAAAGCAATTAGAAGAGTGTTTTGGTATATGGCACCATCAGAGGTAAAAGCACCATGCTTACAAGAATGGCTTGGTTTGAGAAATTTTAATTTTCAATTAAGCTTGAAAGGACAAAGTGCAAAATTAACTAACTTGCAATTAATTTCAGTAGTAATTATGTAAAAAATTCCAGGCATACAGAAGATGAGACGTGTGGCATAATTAGTTGTGGAGTTTTTTTGCTGCTGTAATTACAGTGATGAATATGCATGAGGCTGTTTGGGGAAGGGAAGCGCAGCAAGCAATTGTATTTAATTAAACTTTTAGCTGGCTTAGTTATGGAGGCGGTTCTTTGTTTTAATCCCTTCAAAACTGCTGTGAAACTCCTGAGGCAGAGAGGTTGCACCCCACAGCGTGTAAAAAGACTTCTTAGGATCTCATTTTTCCGTGCAGAGGTCTCCAAGGTCATCTGTCACTTCATGAATCATAGGTAATCGCTATGTCTTGTTTCTCCAAGTCATGAAACTTCAGTGAAAAGCCTGATCAAAGCAAACTGCACCTTTTATTGTTTGGGTATTTAAACAGTTCAAAGAGGATGATGTGGTGTTGCACAGGTGAGTGTGAGTTCAAGGAACCATCACGATCTTTAATATTGTGAGGCAAGAGTAATGCTGCTGTGCTCAGTGCTGTGCTGAGATTAGAGTCAGGCCCTTCGCTTCTAGAGATCCTTTTGCTGGATCCTTATCTACAGAAATAGAAATTAGCTGAAAGGTTAAAGGAAAAGGAGAAAGGCATCATAAGGAGTGACTGTGTGTGTGGTTTGTTGTAGTTTGTTTTCACTATTTTCTAGATATTTGATGGTCCCACTTAGTCTAGGATCTGGTATGATTTGTGTTTAGTCAAGTTTGTAATCTGACATTTAGACATGCTAAATCAATCTGTCTTGAGTGTATGGATGCTTTCCATTGCACCTGCACGCAGCAGGATACTGAGGAGGACAGTACCAAGTAGCTGAAAGAATAATCAAGTTTACTTTTAGAGCAAAGCAATAAAACTACCTCTTCTGTGGTAGCAAAGACAAAATAAATATCTTTAAAAGTGTGGATGGAGAGAAGAGTGTATCTGATGAACACTGAGTACTCCCAGTTCTCATCCTGATTGGCAGTGTTTAATTATGCAACTGTAGGTGGGTTGCTTTAGCAGCTGGAACTTTGCTTTTTAGGTAAGGGGTATGTTTACCTATCTTGCTGCATTACTGTAATGCTTTTGTGATTTCTCTGTAAATCAGATTATTCTGATGGAAGAGCACTATCAAAGAAATGGTGTAATTATCTACATAGTCCTATAAAGGAGATGTTGCAAATGTTTTTGTTTCTTACTGCTGGAAATTATAATGTATGTTCCAGCTATTACAAAGATGCTTCTGAGAAGCTTCTTTCAGATGATGTGGTTATTCCCCTGAACACAATTCTATACAATCACTCAGCTTTTGTTTAAATATAGTAATACAACATTATTCACCTATTCACCCTTCTATCTGTGAAATACATTGTTAAATTTGTCCTGTATCAATTCCCTTTTACCCTTGTCGCCTTTAGTTGCAGTGTGCCCAAGAGTCTAAAAATGAGTCACCGAGCTTAATTTTTATTACCCATGGCTATTATAAATACTTCAGTCATGTCTCCTCTTAATCATCTTTTCTCAAGATGGAATAAATCCTACTTTTTTTTCTCTCTTGATATTTAAACCCTGTTTCTCTATTCATCATCTTTGTTTCTGATGCTGTACTCTCACCAACCTAATTCTGTCTGTCTTCAAATAAGCTGACCAAAATAGGATGCTACAGTTCAAACGTGGTTTCACTGGGGTTTTCTAGAATCATACGACAATACATTTAATATCCTTTGCTTGTGATAAGCCAGTTTTCTATTAACCTTCTTTACCACTGCAGTACATTAGACCAAGAATCTGTCAATAAAAGTTCGTTTTCATGTGACACATTAGCTAATTCAGGGCATTTTAAACTATGCTTAGCTGTACTGATCATTATTATTTGCCTCCAGTCTTTCCATGCAAAATGTGAACTATAACTATAGCTACCAAAAATCTCTTTGTTTGTCCTTGCAGAAAATAATTATCTAGACATAGTGATGAATAATTATGAATCCTGCCTCTTAATACAGATTTTAAAATACATTTTTCTTTCTCATGTTGTACACAAATGCTTTTCATATCTAGAATTGCACAATTCAGTATGACTAGCTCAGTCAGTCAGCCAGGGTCAAAGGGAAAATAAATGTTTCTACAATCTCTGTGGAAACAAAAAGCAAGACTTAGTCTCTAGTGAGAACAAATCTGGCATTCTCACATTCATTAGGCTGCGCTTGTCAGTGCTGAATAAACAATCTTTCATCAAATGCAGCAGTTTTCTTCATTCTGTAATTAAAGATATTTTTTTGCTTAATTTATTTATGTGAAAACCTGCTGAAGTGAGACCAAAATTTTTATAATGCATATTTCACAAAGAGGTATGAAGGTTCTGGATGAAGTCCCAGGTACTATAATATCTTGATTTACTGTCTACAATGTTATGCTGAATCTATCCACGATGGAAAGGTATCCAAGCTTTCTTTAAACATGAAAGGAGGAGATCAGCTCTTTCTTCCTTTGTTAATGAGTGGTTAGCATGTAAGACTTGTACAATTTATAGATTTGTCAATGAAGCATGAACTTCTGCTGAACTTGGCAGTAGAATGAGGTCATACAACAACAAAAAAATAAAATTACTTAAATGAGGATATCTATGTTCATTGTTAGAGATTTATTTTTTTTTCAGTTATTTTTCTGCCTCTCTGAAGGCAGTCTTGGCAAAACTAGTCACTTGGAGAAATAACTGGAATTTGGGCCTTGTGGGGTGTTTTGGGATCTTTAGTTGACGGGGTAGAAGTTTTGTTGGTTTTTGGACTACATGCCAGCATATACATCCAGGACTATCAAAAGTCACAGGGGACCTCCAAAGATACGTCTCGAATGTTGTTGGCTGAAGTGTGGTCAGCTTTATCTATGTCATTCTTGGTCTCCAATCTATCATGCTCTTAAAGGTCTCCAGAGCTGAAGGTGTGAAGTCTCTTATGGAGAGATCTATTGCAGTACTTCGTTATCTTTGCCTTGGAAAGTTGCCTCTGGTACCAGACCTATTGACATGGCTTAGGAAGCTGATGAAATGATGTGTGGCTTTGCCTTCTAGGGTGTGGTTCAGTTTCAACTTGATTTTGTAGTTGGTTGAAATCTGTAGGATTTTTTTATATTTTTCAGAAAAAAAAAAAAAAAAAAAAAAAAAAAAAAACTTTGGGAAACTCTCCTAAAGGAATAATGGAATGTTACTCCACACGAGAAAGCCACCAGAATGGTCAGGGTAAGCAGAAATCAAAGCGAGAGCAAGGCATAGAGGCACGTGGTGGTGTTACAGCTACTACAGCTCAAACACAAAGATAGGAGCTCTAATTAATTAGATGTATGAAATAAAAATGTGATCTCTCATTCATTTGGGATGCTTTCCTGCAGCATTTGAAAACACTGAGTTTATATTGTTAGGGCAGGTATTGTCTTGATTCTTGTTCATTTCAAATCCAAAACATAATGCTTCTGTATTGAAAATGTTAAAAGCTTAATTATAATGCTTACTTAGTGTCTTTTGGACATCTGATCATTCATGTTGTTCTCCACCAAACTCTTGGTCTGCTGTGTTTCTTTTCTTTTTGTTTGTTTGAATGTGTTTTCCTGAGCTTGATCAGCAGAGACACCCTGCTGGAGCTGAGTAGTATTGGGGCTGCATTTTTCACTGTTGGTTAACACCTTATTCTCTGCTGACACCTCATCTGTCCCAGACCATTTCTGCTATTTTCAGATGACTTTGAATTTTAATCTTGTCCAGTAGGGCGCTTGTAGCATTGCCTAAGGTGAACTGAATAAGCCTGTTCTCTCTGCTTTGTCACTCATGTGCTTAATGAGTACAATCAGATCCAGAACAGCCCTTTGGGCTCTCTAAGAAGCTTTCTGTTTTGTAGTGAACCACTGGCAACTGCAGCCTTTGAATGGTCCCCTCCAACTTCCCTGTCTTTCAGTGTCATATTTTCTGATCAAGTGAGATTTTAACAGAGAATGAAAAACACCAGTTTATCATCTTCTTCCTGATGTTAATGTCTTTCAGATGCTCTTTGATGTCCCATTTGTACACTTGCTTTCAAAGGCAGTTTTTTTCTATTTTCTTTCCGCTTTGCTTTGCATGCTTCTTTCTGTGTATTTTTTCTTCATTTTTCTTTTTTTCTTCATTTTTTCTTTTTTCATTATTTTTTTTCCTCGGATTTCACTGTCCCATGATGGGGAAAGCTAAACTGGACTGTGCAGCAGCCACTTTCACAGCCAATTGTTGTCATCTTCGCTGTTGCTTTTTATGTATTATTTATCTTTTTATAATATTAAAGATTTGCCATTTAATTTGCAACCAATGGTGATGTTTGCTGAGACCTTGTACCTTCATCATAGTGAAGTTTCTGAGGCCACAATTTGGTGAGACTTTCATGTTGTACACCGAGTTTATAATGCTTGTAGCTGAAAGGAAACGCTGGTTATTGAACAACTGTAATGTAAGTCGGAATAACTTTAAGAAGCAAAGCTTCTCGTGATGCAGCTTCATGTGTGTGGGTTTACTGCTAGTTTCTTCTGTAAAATCCCAGAAGCAGTCAGTGAAGGGTGTTGGGTAGGTGTGCCTGGGTGACATGTTATGCACCTGCTGGGATTGGTGCTGAGTGATGTAGCAGCTCTTGTCTGTCTCTGCTTTCTTTTTTGGTTTTTACTCAGGGCCACACCATAGAATCATAGAATATCCTGATCTGGAAGAAATCCACACTGGTCATTGAGTCCAACTCCTGGCTCCACACAGGAGCACCTAAACCCTATGCCTGAGAACATTTTGCGAACACTGTGTGAGCTCCGGCAGCCTGGGGTCATGATCACTGCCCTGGGGAGCCTGTTCCATGCCATTAACCTTCTGATGAAGAACCTTTCCCTAACACCAACCATGACCCTTGCCTGATACAGCGCCGTGCCATTCCCTCAGGCCTGGTTGCTGTCACCGAAGAACAGAGCTCAGCACTGCCCCTCCCCTCCATGTGAGGAGATGTAGGCCACTGTGGGACCACTCCTCAGCCTCCTCTGTTCTGGGCTGAACAGACCAAGAGACCTCAGCTGCTCCTCACGTGTCTTGCCCTCCAGACCCTTTCCCATCTTTGTAGCCCTCCTTTAGATTCTCTCTAATAGTTTTATGTTCTTATGTAGTGGCATCCAAACCTGTACCCAGTGCTGGAGGTCGGGCTGCAGCAGAAGAGCAGAGCAGGACAACCCCTCCCCTTACCTGGTGGCACTGCCTGATGCACCCCAGGGTATGGTTGGCCCTTCTGGCTGCCAGGGCCCACTGCTGACTCAGGTTAAACTTTCCACCAACCAGAACCCCCAGATTCCTTTCCATGGGACTGTTCTCCAGTCACTTGTCCTGTAGTCTGTACATAGGGCCAGGGCTGCCCCATCCCATATGCAGAATCCAGCACTTGCTCTTCTTCATGTAGATGGTGACCAACCTCTCACTGCAGGGTGGCACCGAGGGCTGGTTAAGGCCTCATCAGCCCCCAGCACATCCCACTGAAGGTTTCTGAATTGTTAGGACACTATCTTCAAAGAATGAAGTCTTGGTGGACAGCTTGTCTGTCAACATTTCTTCCTTCTCACAATTCCAGAAAAAGATAGGATTCATTATAGTGAGACACGAAGCAGTACACGGGCTTCATACTAGCAGTTTTTCACAAAGCAGATCCTTTAAAATAGTCCTTGAAGGATTAGGCTGAATTTAAAAGCTGATTAAAAACTTACTTTACAGTATATCTAAATCAAACTTATGCTAGAAGTCTTGCTTGCCAAGTACAGCTGACTCTGCAGGCTCCATAAACCCTGCACCACATGTCTTCAAGCCTTATTATCCTTCTCACATGCCAGCTGTCCATAGCACTAATACAGCATCTAGAAAGAAATTAATGGGCACATTCTCACTGGGCAGTGTGCATCTTTTTTTACCCACCTCCAGAATGAACACTGTAAAATGTTTCACCTGTCTGTTCTGTACATCATCCCACAGTCAGCTTTTTCCAGACATTCTATTGAAAAAACATGCATTTTTTGCAGGCCTGATGATTTAGAATCATCCAAGATAGCAGTATTGTTTTTACGACATGGTGTAACTTAGTTATCACCTATCCCTCAGTAATAGGCAATAAAAACAAATGTTTCGTCTGGTTTTCATTGGTTGAATTTTTGTTTTGAGATGTCTTTTTTTTTTTTTCCCGTCGTAGATGTTAAAATGATTCCAGTGTTAGCTGAGCATTTTTATGGAAGTTTAGATTCTGAACTCCTAGGGTCGGACTGCAGTAGGAAAGGCAAGGTCACCTGTGGCCTTTGATAAATGTATTTTTCTTCATGCTTTTGACTTGAAACTGTTTACGACCTTTGAGAATTGATGTAGGTAGTGCGTGCTGTGGCACTGGCAGGGAGCAGAGATCTGATGCTAGATGGCTCTTACGTACCTCAGACTTTTGTTATGCCAATTAACCTTTACAGAAGACAGGACTGTGCATCTGTGCATAAATTTTCCGGTGTTCCCAAAGATATTTGGTAGAAAATTCACTTGTTAAGTCTTTGTTTAGTTAAAGAAGTAAAGATGAAGCTGATGTTGGAGACTAATTTTGAGCCCCCTTATGTCTTGTTGGTTGAATTCCACAATAATGTTAACTTTTCTGTTAAAATGTTCTTTCCCTTAATTTTGTTCTTCACTTTTTATGTTTTTTGTTTGCTCGTTTGCGTGTTTGTTTTTAATAGCAATACTTTTAAAATAACACTTTCTGGAAATATTTTAGAGCATAGATGGTTATGGATCTTCCTCAGGAATCCAGCTATAGATTAACAACTTACTGGTTACTTTTCATCTTAACTTTCAAGACTATACAATACTGCTCATTAATTGTATATAGTAATCGGAATCTGGACTTTTCCAGCAGCTGGGGAATGCTGTTTGTGACTTGAACAAGGTAAGACTGGAATATCTCCTGGGAGACCGGGGGAAAGGAGCAGGCTGTGGTGCAAGATGAGTGGCTCTTACCTCTAGTTTGGATGCACTGCTTGTACCAGGGCTAGAATCCGAGATGCGTTTGGTCGTCATGGCTCTTGAGGAGAGCACCAAGAGCACGCTTGTCCTATGAAGAGAATATAGTTTCTCTTTGAAAAATGTTCTTGCTTTGTTTGATGAGCTTGGGCCACCGTTAGCCTGCATTTTGGAAGAGTCATAGATGTGCTGCTGCTATTTGAGATTTTCCTTTTACTGAACAGGTGTAACTGGGTGGTTGGGAGGGGGACAGTAATAGTGGGTGACTCTAGAGGTATCCGTACATCAGGCTCTTGCTGAGTGGTATCTTTCCATCATAAAATATTGTTATGAGAAATATGCAGTAACAAATTTCTTGCTGGTTTTGTTGATGGTGACAGCCCATTTTCAAAAGAGAAAAACAAAACTTAAGTAACGAAACCCCTCTGTCTAGAGAAGAGAACTTTATTAGGACAGCGTTCATCCTTTTTATGTTCTGTCCCTGCTTTTGTTCAGTTTCTATTCATACTGTGAATTAATAATCAAGTTACACTATCCTTTTGGACTGTCTTGTGTCCTGGAAGTGCTGCTTGGATCAGTGTCAGAATGATCCTGAGCTGCATTCTAGTAACACTTCAGATTCCTCCTTGGCCTCCATCTAGATGCTGAGCCTGGACCTTTTGTTTTCAAGCTCAATGGCAGAGCTTGGCTTTGCAGGTTTTTACATTGCTCTCAAGTTAATTTTAGAACTTTAGTTGCCATGGGTACTGTTAAGTAGTTCTCACTTCTCTACTTATTTGCTCAGTTTGCTGCTTTGCTTTTTTTTTCCTTCTTTTTATTTTAATGTTTAAACTGGAATGTGTGAAGTGCATAGAATAATTAGCCAACCCAGCAGAAGATAAAAAGGAGGGCATGCGAGAGGTGAAGCTCTTGATCTTCAGTCTGATGACTCAGCTGCTCTTTCAGCAACTGCAGACTTGAAAGCACTGCTCATGTACTGTGTGGTCAGGATGTGGGGTTTAAGTCTGATGAGGCCCAGGTAATGTGCTCATTTAGATGTACTGAATGAGATGTGCTGAGACTGCTACTAGTTCTGCTGACTAATACTGTCTGGAGGCTTATCTGTGCTTTGCTGGCCGGTTGTATGTGTGTCCATATGTATATATGTGTGTTCTCTGCCTTATGTGTGGCCTTTGATTCTATTAAATGGTGGCGGTGATCATCTTGCTCAGAGCTTCCGCAGTACATAATACAGGGAATTCTTTCATTACTAGAGCTCCAAGGCACTATGCCCATACCAACAATATTTGTTAAAAAAAAAAAAAACCACAAACCACAACGTAACAACAACAAAAAACCAAAACCAAACACAACTCATATGGATGGATAAGAAGCTTTCCATCCATGGATGGATAAGAAGCTTTTCCTTTAGGCACTGAAGGTCATGACTGTCTTTTCAGTCTTCTGAAAGAGTAGGCAAAGATACGTATAGTGCTATTTAGACTTCTGGTTAATACTGAAATACGTAGACTTTTGTGGAAAATGTAGTTCTTGTCAGTACAGAAGGGCCTGGGAGAAGGTCCTTAGTGTCTTTCTGCAGACCAAGAACTATGGGGTAATCTGCAGAGTGACTGATCAAGACAACACAAACAGCACTTCTGCACATAGCTTGTGTCCCCTCTGAAAGGGACAGCAGTGCAGAGGAGCAGTAACATCTAGATTTTGCATAAACTTGTTATCACTGTCTCTCCAACGTTTCTCAAACATCATTGTCTAGATTGCATGTGGGCGTAACCAGGCAAGGAACCAGGAAGACTTAGAGAAAGTGACCCAGTGGGCAACTTCTAGAGCTGCGGTAAGAGCCACCGTCTGCTCCATTTTACCTCAAGTGATGGGCTGCCTGCTCTGCTTCTAGTCCATGGATATTAGGAATGCTCAGGATCAGCACAGGGTGAAATACAGAATAGCTGGACACCTTTTCAAGCCAAGATACCTGTGCACATCAGTGTTGCCTTGATGTGAAGCCATCATTCCTGTAGACATACATGGAAGAAGCAAGGGATTTCATTCTGCTGTTTTCCTAGAAGTGTTCTACATTTGCCAAGCACCTGATAAGTAAAGGTGTAATTGTACCATATTGTTTTGGCCAATTCCTGTAGCTAAGGTCTGTTTAGTACATGTAAAGCTTCTATTAGCAGATCTCTTTCATGTGCATGAAACAGGGAAAGCCAAAGCAGGGCAGAAATGCACCTTGAATGCAGTGGGAAACGAATCCTGGCTGCAGATGTCTAAGGCAAATATGAAGCTGCTTGGGGGTGGGAGAACAAATGATAACTGAGCATGAAGCTCCATGAAGGAGCTGTGCTGTCTGGGTTAGATCTTGCTTGTAGCTTGGAAAAGGGCTGTAGGTGTGCAGGGGAACAAGGATAACCGGATTAGAAAGGTCATCGCCTGAATAAAGAATTTTTTTAAAGTCCGGGGCACAAATCTACATAAGGCTTGTTTTAGTGGCACATGACATCATCAAAGATGAGATATCTAAGGGGTTTGAAGACCTAGCTGGATGTCCTAGGTACTGCTGTGGCACAGAAGGTAAGTATAGCATGGAGGCTCTGCCCGTCTGTATTTGATTTTTGCCATCTTTAACCTTCCTGCTGCAGAGCTGCTCTTTAACCAGTTGGAATTTAAATGTGTTGTTACAGTAGCGTCTTTGTTGGAGATGGACCGTGACTTGTGTTCATTAAGGCTACAGATGTCTGCTCAGATTATGTATTTCAAAAGCTTTTTCTCTGATGAACTGTGAAAAGCCAGGCTTGAGCAGAGGATTGCGAAAGATAAAATAATAGACCCTCATCCCACTGTCTGGCAGACCTAATGCAGTTTATGCAGCTACTCTCAGATCTTTTTAAAAACTTTGAGACAGCAAATTTGTTCACAGTCAATAAGATAGTCTTCTGAGCGCAACCCGTTATGTTTCCTGTATCAGTCTTTTCCTAAATTATTCACAAAGCTTTTTACACTCCAAAAATCTCCAGTCTGTGGATTCAGCATTTCCCAGGTAATAGGGTTTAATAGGCATAAGTGGCATTGATAAACTGTTTATATGTGGTGTGATTAGAAAACATAGATCTTCTTAAGGGGAAAAAAAGCCATGAAAGAATAAATACTCCACAAATTTAAGCTAAATTAGCCTTCCCGCTCAACTTTTTTTGCGAATTTATATTTAATAGGAAAGCAGACAAAACTCTTTAAACCTACCTGGATGATACTTGCTGCTTCTGGGAGCAGATGACTGAATTACCAAGAGATTCAGTTCAGTGCCTTCCGTGATGTGTAAACATTTGCTGGAAGTTACTGGAGCAGAACGAAGGAGTTGCAGCTTTTCCTTTCTGAAGTAGTATTGCATGTCTGGCTAAGGTTTTTCAAGTGTTGTTTTATCTCACCTTTTCTCTATTAGGAGGTGCACAAAATGTGTACAATTCATTTAAGCAGTGTCAGCTTCCCATCGTTCCCTTCCACACCCCTGCATGCTTGCGTAGTTCTAGGGCAAACTGGAATGACATCTTTGGGAGCAGCTATTTGCACCTCTATTTTCTCTTTGTGCAAAGCCTTCTCTTCAAATTTAAAGACATTGACAACACAAGGTAATAAGGGGAAAGGGAGCATGCATACCTTTTCTTTTATTCAGCAAGTTATAGAGGCACGGCAGAAGAACTTAAGCACTGCAAGAGTATGGGAGAATGCAGTAGCTGGACGTACATCACTGATATGTGATGCTTTTTTGCATGTGTGTGAATTAACAATAAGTTATTAATTTCAACAGGATCAGATAATGGAAGAAAAAACATGCTCCAAATGTCTCTTATAGTCAAAACTGTCTCATAGTTTGGCTACTTTTAGCTGTCATATAAGGCAGTTTTTGTTCTGGAATGTTATTTTGGAAGGAGACCATTAAGGGAAGTTCATTTCTTTTCTTTGAATGGCAAGTGTTTTCTCTAGGGCTACAAACCAAGCACAGTTGTCAGGCTCAGGTAATGTTACTTTCATCTTTCGCAGTTTTGCAGTTAGTGACTTCGCCAGCGAAAGGAGATGAGACAGAGATTCATCTTCCTTGGTTCAAACTGCACCACAAGGGAAGTGGAATACCACTGGACTTCATTTGTGAGCATCTTTTGCTAAGAGACCTTAAGATTTTTTTATTTATGGCCAGAGAACCCACCTATAAGGCAAGAATAAGTATGTTGGTGTGGTGGAAGGATATTTCAATATTAGCTGAATCTTCCTAGGTAAAACTCTTTGTTTCTAGGGTAAGATAGTGCACTCTGTAGGTATAGAGGCTTTCCCCATTTAGATTGATGGATTATTTGCATGGGGGTAGAGAAATGTCTCTATTCAAAGTACTCAGCACTGCCCAGGGCACAAGAAAGAGCACTTGACAGATAAAACCTGATTTTTTCTCTTCACAGGATATACCTGTATTCCTCAGCGCAGCATCATATTAGAGTTGCACAAACTGGTACTTGCTGAACTGAGGGGGATGCTAATTTATGTCCCCAAAACAATATTGCTGTATGGACTAGTAAAAAAGATGTGCCAATTAGCTTTTTTCAAAACAGCACCATTTTGGTTATGCTTGTTTGGTATTTTGGAATAACCACTTTGGTTATTCTCAAAGATATGGTGAACTACATGAGAACACAGGCAATAAAGCTAAAAACCTGAAAACGAATAGGGAATTACTGGCAAACAAATGATGTTTCCTTAGCCACAGTAATTCCAGAACTCCAGAGCAGTACATTAAGTGCAAACTTGCCCCAAATCTTTGTAAGATAGGAAGGTTACTGTTGTGTGAGAAGGCTATGAAGCTAGATGAAACAAATGGTCAGGTTTTTTTCCTTTTTTTCCCCCCCTTTATTGTCCTAAAGCTGTTATCAGATTTTCTCTCCTCTTTAAAACATCTGATTTTTGGCAAAATCTTCTTGGATCTATGGAGGCTTTTCATGCAGGACCTAGAAAGGACCTATCCCAAACAAACAGATAATGATAGGTGTTTTCAAAAGAAGTTGTCATATAACTTACTGCTCTCATTTTTTCTTCTTTTTTAATAAGATGGAGATTAATAAAGAGACCATGTTGCTGCAGAGTAGTCCCTTGGTAACTAATTATGTCTCATCAGGTCTGCAAAGGCATTCCATTCTCAGTCTTATGCCCATGTGCTGTAACTTGTGAACCAAGTTGAGTGGAAGTCTTGTGGTATTTTACTGGAATGTCACAACATATTTACTTCCCTTGCACTGAAGATTCACAGGCAATAGCATTCACCCATGGATCACTCCTTGCATATAAACTCGTTGATGTTTTTGTAGAAATGATCCGCTTGTCACTGTGCTCCCTAGGCTGGCCCTTGTCTGTGTTACGTGACAAGAATTCATTATTCAGCTGGTGAATCTAGGCAGTGTATTAGAGAAGCCGTAGTGATATGTGATGAGCTGTAATTAAGCTTCCTAATGCATATAAATTCATTTCCTCCCTTCTGCTCTGACTTACATTCTTCATGCAGACTTTGTTCACTTCGCTAAGTGAGCCAGAGACCTGGCACTGACAGGTAACAATGATTTCTGCTTTCTCTCCAGTGCTGTTGTGTGGGGAAATAAATTCATGAGGGATCCTCACTGATGCGTAACATAGACATGAAAACTGGGATTATTCTGTGGTGAAATGTGGCTCACAGGTGGCCTGCAAATCAGCTCTCTGGTCTGCAGTTATAACTGGTATCAGTTGATATCAGGGAGAACATGTCTGTATAACAGCAGTAGATTTCTTTGTGGTCAGTAACAGGACCGATAATCATGCTTTCTTAGTTTTAGTACAGTCTTTCTTACCCTGCTCTTCCTTTTTACTAAACCATCCTTGATTAAAATTGAGATGTTTAAAGGATTAGCCAGTTTCAGTTGTATTATCTTACCTAACTGTGGAAGTTATTTTTAGTGATGCTGTCAAATGTGGCTTTGTGTTTTACGATGAAAGTAATGCACTAAAAACAAACATTGCAAGAAATACCTGAAGGATTTGGTTCACAAATGGTGCTTGAGGAAAGTTCTTCTATTCTGTCAGATACATTTTGTGTACACTTCGTTATTTTGTTCCCAGAGACACTTGTAAGTGGCTCAGTTGCAATTCTGAGTGACCAAGACCTGTTTTCAGCTGATAGGTAGGAAGGGAAAAATCATATGTTAAGATGTACTGTCCCAGACTTTGCTGTAGGGAATGAAAAATTTGGATAGATGGTCCTCTTATAATTGTGTGGATTTTAGAGGGCCAGGGGTTGGGATGTTTTGTTTGCATTTACTCAGCCTCATGTTTTTGTTTGAGATAGATTAATGTCTTGTGTTAGAACAGCATTTTTATTTTTGTGGCTGTAAGGAGTTACAGCCTCCACAGAAATGGAAATTCTCCAAAGAGAGAAGGCGATTCTTAGATGCTCTTGGACTTTGTCAGCAAGGTGCTGATGTGGAGTCAGGAGAACATGGTTCCCAGCCCTGACACTGACCTGTAGCATGGCAGTCACATCCGTATGTCTGTGTCATTTTGCTTCTTTAAGCTGCTTTCCTTCTTTGCATTTTGTTTGTCTCTTTCTGTGCTTTTTTTTCTCGTAAGGTACCTCATGTTCTGCTCTTCTTCTCTTCTTATCACCAGTCTTCCCCCCAGTGCTGCTGTTTGCAGCCGTACTCCTGCTTCCTCCCACTCAATTACCATTTTCAGCCATTCCACTGTCCATTTCCAAGTCAAATTGAAGCTCAGCTGTGTGATTTGTCATGCCCTCAGCCCTGCTCACGGGGGACTTTTTTTTTTTTGACTTTTTTTTATAACGTAACCCATTTGTTTGTTTGTTTTTTTGCCCTTCCCTTCCTAGACCTCTTGCTTTTAAGCTTTCACATCTTTTACTGGTATCACATCTACCAGGCTTACAGCAGTGGTTTTATCTGCAGTTCCAACACCCTTCCTTCTTTTAAATTTCTTCCAGCAGGAGGTCTGTTGATCACAGACATCCAAGTAATCACTGAGCAGTTATTTGTATTTTCTTTTGCTTGTTTTGGAGTGCTGGATTTCTGGAGCAGAGGATGTAGTTGTTACTTTTTTTCATAAACTCTAAGTAAACTTCAGCTGCGCTGTACTTTATCATTAAAAGCAAAGATCAGGCATTTTATATCTCTGATTCTAGTATGCTTTGCCAGATACGGCTACAGAACTGTGCTTATGCTTCAGAAAGGGATGTTTTCACCTGTGGAAAAAATAGTTATGATTGAGTGAATCTCAAGATAATGCACAAGCTTAACCAGAGTGTATTTTCCTGCTCCTGAGCATTCTCTCTCCCTCTTAGTTTGTCTGAGACATATACTACAGGTGAGGATGGACTGAGAGATGGTCAGCCAATCTCTGATTTGCGTGCATGTAGTTTTAATACGCAAAGAAACTTGCTTTGTCACACAGCATACTAACAGAAAGCACCGTGTATGTTGAAGAACAGAGCTGTAAAATGAAATGAATCTCAGGCTTCCTTCTCCTTTTGTCTTGCAGAGGCAGGCAGCGGCCAAGATTACGTGACCTCAGAAAATCAGCTGCTCTACTACCCCAGTATTACCTATGCTATCATTGGTAGCTCTGTCATTTTTGTACTCGTGGTGGCCTTTCTTGCCTTAGTCCTGCATCACCAACGAAAACGCAACAATCTCATGACCCTGCCAGTGCATCGCCTGCAGCACCCTGTGCTGCTGTCCCGGCTGGTGGTCCTTGATCACCCACACCACTGCAGTGTCACCTACAACGTCAACAATGGGATCCAGTACATGTCCAACCAGACCTACCACAGGCCAGTGGATCTGGACTCACCTCCATCCTATTCAGAGGCTGTGCTGGACCAAAGGTATTTACAGCAGCTAATTCTGTTCTCACCAAAATTTCACACTGGTTGCAACTGTGTGCATCTATGCTGCTTCTTCCTGTTTATTCTTATTATGCTTTTAATTGTGATACTGTGTTGCTATTCTGTCAAGTTCACTTGCTTTTATTACCCTTAAAGGTGCGTAAGGCAACCTTAAGTCATGATCCTAGCATGTGCGGTTGCCGATGGCAGGAAAATGGAAAGAAATGTGTAACTTCTCTCATAATATTCTGTGCCAGTCTGGAGTCAACACATGAAAACTTTATTTGGATTTTTGCCAAAAACTAGCTGGGTTGTAGGACATACTATTAAAAAAAAATACCCTGGAGATGAGTGATAAATAAGTATATAAAGTGAAGAGATCTGCATTTCTTGCATCAAGAAATTGTATAGACCGTCTGCTCTGTACCACTTCTCTTTTTACCCAGAGAAGAAAAGAGAAGAACTCTGAAATGGAAAGCTCTGTTCTTTTGTCTTAAGTTGCTGAAAGTGCTTGGAAGTTTTGCGGGCGTGTTGCTTTTTGTATTGGTGACACTAGTTTTATTTGTAGATCATTAACCTTTGTTTTAACCTCTGCCTGTAAACTCTTTCCAAACAAAATTGCTAGACTGACATTCTCTGTACATAAAAAGGGCATAGTAGGAACTTTGATGATACAGATTGTTCACTGTCACCCTGTCAACATTCTTTAGTGCAATCTCTGGGATCTAGGAATGAAAATATAATCATTTACATTCCTATTCTCTGCTGATTTGGCAGCAGCTTACTTGTCTTAACATTGACATTCATAATAGTGATATCTTTTCATTAGTAAGGACAACTGAATGAACAGCAGTCCAGATTGTAATCGCTCCTCACCTGGGCCGATGCAAACCATCTGCAATTTCACAGCTAATTGCTCCCAATATCTGATATCAATCTGCTAAACCCTTTCATCCCTTTACTTTTTTTTACTGTTGGAATAAAAAACAGTTTTACTGAATCTAATACTCATCTTTTCTATGCCTACTTAGCAGTTGCTTTGCATGTGATATCATGACAGCAAAAATGATTCTTCTTGTGAAGAATTCAGTTCATTATTTATTTGTAGACCATAAGCCATTAATCCTTGTCACTTAGCAGAGCTTTCTTGCGTTTGCATCTTTATCTATAGATGCAAATCCACTGCTTACCTTACTTCTTTTATAGTGCTTTCTCAGGTTGCGTAAAAGTTACACAAGAAAAATTCTTACCTCTTCGTCTTTGAGGGTAAGTCGAGATTTGTTTGGCAACACACGTCCATGAAAATCAGCGTGGAGTGCTAAGCAGGAAGTTGTTAGCTATGTTGCATCTTGACTGGAAGCCTTGGTACCTGGTAGTGCTTTGGAGGTTTTGGAATAACATGAATAACATGGGAAGGTCTGTTTAAGACCTAACAGGTGTCATTGTGGAAATGCCAAGAAATACTGCTCTTTTTATTCTTAACTGGAAAAAATCTTATGTATGTTTTTCCATGCCACTATTTTCAGTAACCCCTTACTGTGTTATGTGTCTTACAGCAGACCACCTTGGTTTGACCTTCCTCCACCCCCTTATTGTTCTGAATCTGAATCCCCTAATCAGCCAGATCTCCCTCCTTACCGGTCTCGGACAGGAAGCTTGGTGAGCGCAGACACCCCCACGGCTGGAAGCCCGCTGGGCACAGACAGCGGCTCGACAAGAGATGTCCATGAGAGCATGGATGGCCATAGAACCCTTCTTGAGAGGACAGCAGATCCAAGCAATTCTCTGGTCAACCATGTTGATGAAAGAGAAGTGTAACTGCTTCAGTGTTTGGGACGGACAGGAAGAGATTCACTTTTTCTACTCTGTATGGTTTGATTTGCTGTTGCTAAAAGGTTCAGGCAGACGTGTGCCTGAATAATGACTTGATTTTTATCCATGTTAATTTTTGAATTCAGCATTTTGTGCTCATCAAAGACAGAGCTGTGAGAGCTGAACGTAGAGTTGCATCGGTTCTCCACAATATTCCTGCAAGCAGGTTCTAATTCAGACTAGCAAGATAAACAGTGCTATGCCGAAGAACTGATGCACCGTATTTCTTGGAATATATACTGTATATGAATGTAGATATGTGCATGTGTAATATATATGAATGTTGCACACAAAAGCTATGCCAGAGCTCTTGTTTCTAGACTGCTTCCTGTCCTATGTGAGCTGTTTCTTCCAGCTGCCTAGTGCCAGCTGGTGGTCATTGAAACATGAGAGAGGCAGTCCTTCAGGAGGAATGAAACCCAGTGTTAAGCCCACTGGATGCACTCAAATTGCAGAAGATGGTGTAGATGGCCCTTCTCTTCCTTGCCGAGAACTTTCTCCTTGTGAATGTAATTTTCGCTTTTAGCTTGTGATGATGCAACAAATCTCTAACTGAACAAACAAGTGTTTTTTATTTTTATTCCCCTGCTCCAGTGCTAGTACTGAGGCCAAATTTGCATAGATTTTCTCGGGAAAACCACAGAGGTTGGCTCATCTGTCAAACTTCAGTCTCACCAGGGAGGCAGTGAATCTCAACAAACCAGTGCAAGACTTCAAACATGGCAAAACAACGTCACTCTATATGTTTCTTCTTAAAAATAAAAAATAACAAGCAAACGAGACCAAAACTTTTCCAGCTAAATCTTGAACACCAAAACCAGCCTGAATTGAACACCCATCATGGAAAATTTCTGTGTGAATGACTAGCTTGTTAATTTCTGAAACAACCAAAAGCAGGTGAAAGGTTTAGGGCTTGTAAGCATATGCACATGCGTAGATACACGTTTGGTACTTTATGTATGTATATAAATAGTGTACTGCGTAGGTTTAGCTCTGTTTGTACCTGTAGAACTCCAAAGTCTCGACGTTTTTCTTTTGACATTCTCATTGTTTCTTCTTTGTTTGCCATTATTCATTTTCATTTGGTTCAAATTCTGGTTTCTTCAGGTAAACAATTATTTTTATCTATTTTGAGTTTTTCTCTCTTAACTCTTAGAATGTTCTCCCATGAAATACGCTTCAGTGCACAGCGTTGAATCACCCACAAGAAAGCAACTCAAAGGTAAAGGTATTCAGGGTGGAAAGAGGGAAGGTAAACTGTGAATTTTAATGCCGCTGCAGTGCTGTGCTTGTGCTTAATATACAGAAGAGAATGCAGCGTCTTTTCTCTTGTCTGGAGGGAAATTGGCCTTGAAGAATTTTTTCTATTTGTCTGTTAGAGACATTTCCCACTCCTCCTCTTCCATACGAAGAACATTGTCAGTAAACAGGCTTTGCTGTTTAATGGAAAGGAGGAAAACTACTGTTCGCCCAAACCCCCTGCTTTGTTTCCTCCCTGTTTAAGGTAACATCTTTCCCCCAAAGGTTAGATGCTCAGGACTCAAGAATTCTTGAGTGTGGGTGTAGGTAGTGGAGTGATTGAAGTTCAGACTCAGTTCCAACACATAAAACTGAATCGGTTTTGTGTTTGTTTTTGTTTGTTCATTTGTTTGTTTTATTTCCATGTCTGGAGTCAGCTGACATGGTATGTGGGAGGCGGGCACCAGATGGATTTACAAGCAGAGGTCCTTCCAGGGCTGAGGTGACACAGTGGGGACACTGTGAAACTGTAGTGCTGATGGTCTTGGCTTTGTTTGGAAATAAATTAACAGCAGCCTTTCCTTATGGGCTTAGGCAGCCTATCCTGAACTGTATTGAAGATGATGCTACTCGGTCTTTGTAAAGCAACATGCAAGCCACGGTCAGATTCCATTCTGGGTGGGAGCTCAAGCAGTATAGTTATGCTGTCCTGCATGAAGCAGGACTTAGCTAATTAATCAGTCCTTGCAAATTGCTAGGCAGACTGTTGTCATTGTCACATAAATAGTTGTTCAGTATTTTATATGTAAGTCAAACTTGGGTATAGCTGACTTGACAGCATATGTGGGCACAGGAATGAGCACCAAACCCTGCTGTCCCTCTTGTTGCCTTTGTTTAGGGTTCTGTGCAGCCTTCTGTAGGCAAACAGACACTGTCAGAATTCGCCTTATTTTTCTATTGCAGTTTTTGAAACATTTTTATTAGACTTCAGAACTTGCTATTGAACAGTTTACAGTGGTTTCATTAGACTTCTAGTTTTCCTGTTTAAGTAGCCTAAAGCTGTAGTAGTGAAACTAAATCACTGTGTCCAGTGTAACTTAAGTGGCATATATCCCCCTTGCAAGCCTTCCATGGGAGACTGTATTTCACATGTCTTCTGACACATGGTGTATGCAAACCAAACATGTGTTTGCCTTTGGAATCCGAAAAAAGATTATCTTGCATTGCTAAGAAGTAGGAAAAGAGTCGAAATAGCCTGCTGCTTCTGTCT
The DNA here is from genome assembly GCF_002078875.1 of Numida meleagris. NCBI lineage: Eukaryota > Metazoa > Chordata > Aves > Galliformes > Numididae > Numida > Numida meleagris. The sequence continues at coordinate 19,594,351 of NC_034414.1, forward strand.
GTGTCAGCCACTGTCGTTTATGTACATATATATATATATATATATAAGATACACTTTCAGGTTGTATATATTCGTGTAACCTTTGCATTAAGATAATCCATTTGGACTTTAAAAAAAGGAAAAAAAGGAAGAAGCATTCTAAATGGTGTGAAATTTTCCCTTCCAGCTAAGGGTGTATTTATCTTTGTATAGGAATCTTTCCGTTTTTAAGAATGCAAGTTATAAAAGGAGATTGTGCCTTTCTGACTGTATGTTGATTTGAGGGGCTGTTGTTACATATCATTGTCTAGAGATCCAAAAAGAGAAACATGTCTTGTCTTCCTCCTTGTTGTTAATGTTGGGGACCACTTTGAGGAGTACAGGAGTTCCGTATCTTGTTCCAAAAAGGCGTGCTAAAACTCTAAGGAAGGTTTTCATCTTACTCCAGTTTTCTGGTACGTATAACAGATTTGCTAGCTGGTTTCTTTGCAAATTGCTGTAGTATTATACTGAAATTGTTTATAACATGTCACTTCTGGTAGTGTTAGTACAGCACTATGCTGCATTATTTAGTGGAATCCTTGGAGAAGCATGGTAGCAACAACTGCACTGATTAAATTAAATATTTCATTGAAAATCCTGCAGTTCCTTAATCTTCGTCTTGTAAGGTTGAAGCTAAATGTTCATGAAGTACCGTGTAGAGGGACTTCTGTAGCCGGTGAAGTTGGAATTAATCATTCTATTGTTTGCGATTGCTCTTAACCTTTTAATTTGAGGTGCCTCCTCCAGGAGCTTTCCTTTATATTTAATATTTAAACATATTAATGTTCTTTCAAAGGCCTACTCTTACACAAGTAAAACAGATTAAACTTTTTCTCCAGAGCCAAATTCCGATTCCATATCTGTATTGAATGGTGACCACAGTAATGAAGGAGTAGTTTCACTAAGAGCAGGGATTAATTAATATATTTGATTTCAGCAAAACTATTGGAGGAAATGATTGCTTGAGGTAAATAAAGGAATTGGGTTTAGGCTGTTAGAAATAAGGTTTGGGTTATTTTTAAAAACTATGTATTTAAATTTCAGAAGTTCTGATTACCTATAACCTCTGCAGAAGCCAGAGTGCTGTGTATTTTAAAATGAAGCCATTAGTGAATCTGCTTGATAATAATGTGAAGTTCCTTGTACGGCAAATTACAGTTTACCTCTCTGGTATTGTGCTAATGGAAAACCAGCAGTAATGTTTTTAAAAGAGAGCCTCTGAATAATTTTCTCTGCTCGCATCTGCAGCAGCGTACATGACAACGCTGTGACTGCATTGCGATTTTTAAATAACTCTGCATTCGTTCTTCCCCTCCTTTTAAGTCAAATCAGTTTTATTTACACCACTTCACTTTGATACAGCTAATGGGGCCCTTGTGATAGATTTTAAAGTTGTGTGGAGGAAAGAGATGATGACTCTCATTTTAATTAATACTGCAGCTTGTTAATCTTGTGTGCTTTACTTTTTAGACATCTTAGAAAAGACAAATGGTTTTAGTAGATAAGAAAAACTATTAATGATGAAAAGGATAGAGGGACACTGATTCTGAATTTAATTTTTAATGAATATTTAAAATTGTCTAAATGAAGGAAGAATTTAATGCTGTATTTTTAAAAGTGGTGATCAAATGGCAAGTACTGTTTTTAACTGTTGCTCATCGGAAGCTATTTTGCATATAATGCCTGGAACTAAAATTGTAATCAAGTGCTCTTCTTGCAGTTCATACGAGACCCGAAATTTGTTGTATTAGCACAAGGCTGTATTGCACACATGGACTGAAATGTGTAACTGCAGAAAGAATTTCACTGCCATGCTGGATTCTGCTTGGAATGTACAAAACTGTGGCCTTCTACAAAACTGTGGCCTTCGTTTTTCCCTTTTTTACTGGTTTGAGGGTTTTTTTCAACTTGAATTTAAGATGTTGTGTTAGAGCTTTAAGGGAGGCTGTATGTTGAAACCCAGCCTTGTCTTAAACTTTTGTAAACTGGATATCTTCAAAAATGTATTCTGTATTCCTGAATAAAGTTGGTGTTTTAATACTGTTCACAAGTGAAGATGTCCCCTATTTCATGGAGCCTCATTTGTTTGTAACCTCCTACATGAGGCTTCGTCCATCTTCTCCTGCATGTAGTGTTAGGTTTTGTTAATCACTGTGAGTTTTAAACCCTGTTTTTAAAAAGGAAGTGATAATGGAAACCCATATGTGCATATATGTATAAAAATATACTGACATGTATGTCGTATATTTATACTAACGAAAATTGCCTGATTTCTTTCTCATCTTCCCATTTGGCTTGTGCTGTCAAATGCAGATAAAGCAGCCCTGTTATGTTGCTCTCTGCTCTGTAGCAAAGCTCTCGAGACCTTTGCAGAGGTCGGTGCTCAGCACAGAGTGCTGCACACGGATTTCCTAGCTGAGCTACAGGGCCTTCACCATTACCTTCTACCTCCCTCTTTCCCCTGCCTCATCCCCAGTACAGCATCCCTGTACGTCTCCATCTCTTCCATCCACGTGCCAGACGCGCGAGCCAGGATGGCATTGAGGCATTCTGCGGAGGGTGTGTGTCTGGCTGCAGTCCCGTGGCGGGGAGCTCCCCCAGATCATTCCTGATGCCGCTGCCATCATTGTGGGAATGCTCGGCCCCACCGGCTCCAGATCCACTTTACGTCTGGATCACAGCCACTCTTCCTGTCGAGGTATGTGGTTAGACAGTCTTCTCAAAGGGCTAGTGTTAAGAAATACCCTTTACATTATGAAGTTATTTTCACAGACTAGGAAAAATAGGTCCAGATATTATGTCTAAATAGTTCTGTCTATAAAAGTGAGGCTCACGTATTTCACTTCCACGACTCATCCCCACTCACTACCTTGGCAAAGGCATGTCCATTCTATCATTATCCCGGTAATTAAGTCACATACCCTCACCGAAATGCTCAGACAGTAATCTTTGTTTGGTGCTGGCAGGCTGCCTCAAAAATAAAGAGCTGTGGATTCAGAATTCACTGCAGCACCACAAGGGAGAGGGATCTGTTGATGCTGCCACAATGCATCCTCTGCGGGGGGGGGAGCTCAGAGCTGGTTCACTCAGTCATGTCCCAGCAAGAGCTACGCTCCAGAAATGTTGATTCAGAAGACAGCCGCTTATGAAAACAAATAGCATGCTCTCCAGCTAAGCTCCCCGATTAATCATTTTTGTTCTCTCTGCTTCCAATTGGTTTAAAGACCTTAATTTTTACACCTCAGAAATTAAATACGTGGTTTATTTCAGCAGTGATTTCATGGCATCTTTTTTTTGCTGATTTGTAGCAGTCTTCTAATCTTTCAGCCTGTTATCTACTGGTGAGGGAGCTAAGAGGCTTTCCACCTTTTGGGGAGCTATAGTCCAAAATGAAGTGCTGTTATTACTTGAAGTAAAGGCGTCTTCATGTAGAATTTCTCAGCTCTTCAAGTGTGTTTCTCATAGCAAAGTTGAGGGTATGCATATTGCATAAAGCCCTTTAGAAAAGTGCTGTATTGATCTCTAGTGACTTAAATTTTCTGTTTATTCACAAAACATAATGTGAAGAACTGAACTGTAACGTGGTGCTCTGCTTCCCAAAGTCCCAACAGTACGCCTTAGGTTGAGGGAAGTGCTGCAGATGAGTAGGCAGTGCAGTTTTGTGGCAGATCCGGCCCTTAGCATTTCTGTGGAAATGTGCCCGAAGTGTTTCAGTATTACAGTTTGGTAAGGGATACCATGCAGAAGACTTCTTTCACTGAGGATTGGTTTGGGACCATCAGTTCCTATACTCTTCCCAACAACTGCTATACAGGTAAGTAATTTTTAAAGTAGTTCTCGCCTGAGTTTAATTCATACCAGTCATTTTGAAGTAAAAACAAAACAAAAAAAACCCTAATTCCTTGATACCACAGCCTGCAACTCCTTCGAATTAAAACCATGATCATTCCTCAGTACAAAAGTAGAAGAGACTTCATCAGTATAAGAACAATAGAGGTAATAGTCAGTTTGATCCAAAACAGCTCATTTCTAGAACAGCATTCTGGCAGTGTCAGTTTGATGGAATGAGTGAGTGGTCTATCACAGTTATTTGGAATACTTGCTGTTTCCTTGACAAATGCGAATCATGTCACAGCACAGTGATGAAGAAGTATGATGTTGTATTTGACAGCAGATTTTTCTTCTCATTTGTTTGTGACAGGGTTATCTTAGAAAATGCTGTTTGCCCAACAATGCATTCAAATAGCTCTTGTTTGCACAGGTGTGGAGTAGGAGAAAGAATGTATGGTTTGTTTGTCAATACAGGTGTAACCCGTGGAAGTCCTACACTTCCGTGCTAGTAACTGTTAGGAAGGAGGAGAGACCTAAATTTTTCACATCAGAGATAATTTTATCTCTTGTCACTGCTGAATACGCAATGAGAGACCCAGAATTTACTGTGCAGTACTTTCCAGAGAGGAGCAATGTTCTTCATACGGCCTTTGCTGTATACCACGGTCTCTTGTTTTAGCAGCATAGATCTGCTTATTGAAGCTATTGTGATCGAAGTCACAAGGAATTAGCTGGGTACATTTGAGAGGATTTCTTCACAGTGGGGAAGGCTGCCTTTCCAGTGTGGTGTTCTGTGTGGAAGTTTTTTTTCCCCCTACTTTTGATGATAACTGGTGTTTCCAACTTGTGTTTCGTTTCTATTCCACCTGTTGTACCTGAAGAAAAGATATTTAAGTGCTGCATGGTAAATGTGTTTGCAACCTTAGGAACATCATTGATAATTAGTTGTTCTTTTGCTGGTTTCTGTTTACCCAAATGTGATGCAAAGGCAAGAGCTGCATTTATTGTTATCCCTTGGTAGGCTGTGCAGAGCAGAGGAGTTAGCAGAACCAATGAATTATCCAAAGTGGATTTAGAAGATGCCCTGCTTCAGAGGTAATGGAGCTGGCTTTAATACCTGCTTTCAAGGTGTTGTGTTAGATATGCTGGTTCAGGCATGGATTACGTAGATAATGCTATAAATGAGCTTCTGCAGAAATAGAGGAACACACCCACCTGAGAGATGCAGCAGATGTTCATTAGAGAAGCCGGTCTCTAGAAACTGCCTGGCCAGGCATGGAAGTTCCTATGCCATGAGCCCCAGAGGGCCTGGTGCTGAGACTGAAGTCACAGCTAAAAGCAATGGCGGTTGGGGCTTTCGTAGCACAAGTTGGGCTCCCTGGTATCTGATACCTGAAATATGTGAATGTAATTCTGGAATGATTGTCACCTTCCTTCAGGAAAATAGATAAATATCATTTGCTTTGTTGAAGTCATGTTTCTCAAGCAGCTAACCACTCTGGTTACTCTTAACAGCTAACTCCGCTTCCTTTTTCTTCATTGCAGGGGCAGGAGGAAGACTTGCACTGTTTTGTAAGTGAGAACACCTGAAACACGGACAGACACCAAGATAGTTTTGAGAATAACCAAACTGTCATCTTCCAAGATGCAGCCTCCTGACCATTCGGAAGCGCTGTTTTACCCACCCATTTATAATCCGCTGAATCCATTCAATTTTGCTTGCACATTTAAGAAAAAAGACGAAAGAGAGTCAGCACCTGCAGGTAACTCTTTCAAGTTCTCTTCTTTTTTGTAAAAATTAGGGCAGCAATAGAAACTAAGATTTGAATTCCATGTTTTCTTCTAACCTCTAGGTACTTGTTTGCATTATTTATATTTGCAGACTTACTGAATCAGTTATTCTGTGTAGCTCAGTGTGTGGAAGCTTCTGCTCTACAGTAAGTTTCTGCTTAATCTCGAGTAGGTATTTCTGTAGGTTTCTACAGATCAACAAATATGTGGCCTGTGAATGTCTCCCAGAAAGGACCCAGGGTTTATTGAAAGTGGTTGTCGTAAGTAATGCTGGTGTAAAGATGCAGCTTGCCAGTTCAGTGTGTGAAGGGTAGGAGTATGGGTGTGGGGGGCTGTAGAAACACCTTGTCAGATGACTGACAGTGATTTTTTGCTTTACGCAGTTGGGAACGGAGCAGGGGGAGATAGGAATGAGAGGTGTCTTTTTCAACCTGAGCGTATAAGTAGCCCAAAGCGATAAGAGAAACTGCAGAGAGAAGAGAGCGACCTGGCTGCCTTTTATGCTGACATTTGAAAAATGATCTCAAGATAGTGCTTTGAAGGTGACTTGGTAATATTATTTAAGAAAAAGAAGAAAGTCCCCACTTTCTTTTATTGATACTAGTATTGAGAATGAGAATGCTAACATGGGGGAGAGTGGTTTGAAATGATTTCTGGATGTTTTTTTCTTCCTTTGAAAATATAGGCAAAGTTAATTATGGAATGGCAGCAGTGTCTGATCTGAAGCGGGCACTTTCATCTCATGTCTTGCTTTTAAAATCACTGTGCTCTTATCTGTGCTTGGAGGAAGAGGCATGGGGGGAGAGCCCTGGTGCCTTCATGGCCTGGCGGTCGCCAGATAAATGGGATGCCTTGTAAGTGTAAGGCCATTAAAGGCTACCAGCAAAAAATTAATAAGAGTTTAGGAGCTAATTTCTCACGGTGATGGTGACCAAAGGAAGAAAAAAATCCGTGGTCTGCAAAAGACAAAGAAAAACCATAAACATTTAATGAGCCCAACTACTTTAATACTATCCAAAATACATTCTGCTTTAAAGTCAGTGGAAGCAGACAGGAACTTGGAGATGTGATGGGTGTTTCCCCTAATATCTACTGACAGCCTCAGTCATACATTAACCCTTCCTTTTGTTAAACAAGCCTACGTTGCAAGTATTATTCATTATTAAGGGTCTGCCCCTATGCTGGCAACATTTTTTGTATTAATCTGATAGAGCAAGCAGAGGATCTCTGTTTCTAGTATAGAAAAGCTTGGTGCACAGCAGTGTGAGCTTTGGGCAGCTGCCTCAGGTGGGAAGGAGTCATGGAGATGTCACACCTAATGCAAGGTCTTATGGGGCAAGGATCTGGCTGGGGTGATGGGAAAGAAGGCAGCTGGAAGCTCATAGTGCTGCTAGCTGCTGGTCACAGCATGGCAGAAGTTGCCTTTGCCCTTGGTTTTTCCTTGGGGGCGTGTGGTGAGACCCCGCGTGGCCTGGGAGCTGCTGTGGGGATTGGTGTGTCAGAGAGGGCCCTGTGGAGCAGCCAGCAGCGAGGCCCAGCACTCAGTCCATAGCATACCATGTGGTACCAGCAGCTTGAGATGTTGGCCATGTTGACTGAGTTTCTTGAGGCTCAACAGTATAGGCGCGCCTGAGGATTTCACACCGTTTTGAAGAAGTTTTTTTTTTCTTTTTCAGTGGAAGCTGAGTCAGAACTGAGCTTGCACAGTCTGTAACAGGTTCATCCCTTGTCCCACTGAGTTGACTTTTGTGAGTGGTTTTGACCTGCTGCCCTGCTTCTGAAGTGAGAAAACCTTTAAGTGATTAATAATTTCAAGGATTTTTAGTTTTCAGGTCACTGAGACAAGATCAGTGTAAGAGGAGATCGTGAACTGCTGGATATTTTCCCATCAAAGGCTTTGGTCTTCTCCCTCTTCCAGTGACTGAGGATGGTAGCCAGCCCCAGAGGTAAGCCAGTCGGGAAGCCCTTCACCACATTTATGGGAGCCAAGCACAGAAGCAACACAGTTCATCTTCACCAAATGGACTGTGACAGATCCAAAGGGAATGGAGAGGAAGTGAAGGGGAGTTAAAAATAAAGATTTAGGTGACATTAAGGCTGCGTCATCAGCTAAACAAAAGCTTGGAGCTTTTACTGTTAAACATGAAATGTCATCAGGAACTGAGTGTATACCGCGGTCTCTGTTGAGTGGCCATCAACTGAGTGGTCCCTGCAAAGGGTCATGGAGGGCAGTGGAGGCTTTTCCCCACTGCTCTCGACTGCTAGGGTAGTGTCGTGGGGTCTGTCTGCCCTCATCTCTGTTTAGTCTGAAAGTTTAACAAAGGGACCTTGAAGCATTTATTGTCTTACTGGGACCCCTGGATAGATCTCTTCTGTCAACTTTGCGTGGTGCTGCCCTTTGGTGAGCAGCTGGTGTTTCAGCACGCATGCAGTCTGAGGACTGCAGTCTGCCCTTGCTGTCCTTTTACATCTGCCAACTTGACTGCTTTGGCTTTGGAAGTCCGTTCAAGCAGTTAAAGGCCATCACTGAACTTTTCTGGGATATTCTCACAGTCCAACATCTGCCAACGATTCTATTGCATATGGGGATGAGATGATCTTGTGTGAGTTTTGTCCACTGGCTTGCAGCCAGGGAGCTGGTGTGGGTTTCTGCGCTGCTGTGGCTTGATTGGCTGCTGGGCTTTCCTGTCCCACGAGAGATCTCCTGTTTCTTGTGCCTTTAGGCAGCCAGTGGGAATAGGTGAGTGTCTTTTCGGAGGCAGCAGTTTGGAGAAGTCTCTCCCTAGAAGTACATGAGCAGTGGCTTGGTAACACCAGACGTTCCCGGAGGTTGAGTTGAGGCACATCTTTATTAATGCAGTGATTTTTTTGTAGTCAGCGGCCCGTGCAGATAGAAGTAATAGCATACTCTGTAAGAAGACTGGATTCATGCAAATTATCAGTCTATTAGTTACGATGTGTTTGTGTTTTTCAAGTGTCTTGTTTTATCCAGTAGGAAATTACAGCTTCGGTTGTGGTCTGGTGAGTCTAGGAGTCACATCCTAAGGAAGAACCTTTCAAATCCAGGATCTAAAACAATAAAACATCTGAGGTGGTTACTGCTGAGTTAATGGCCCAGTGAAGAAACAAATCACTGTGTGCCACTTCATGCTTCTCATCTGCCTGATCTCTTCTTTTTCCCAGCAGTCATGCTGCCCTCATCTCACACACTAATCAAATGCAATCCAATATAATCAAATGCAATGCAATAGTCTCCTTTTCCTTCTCAGGCTCGGCTTGTTTTTAATCCTGCACTACATAACAAGGGGGCACACAGACATGAAGCTGAATTCATTGCTCTCTCTCTGGGTCAACGAGAAATGAGTCAGATCTTTTCCTAGATCAATGAGTTGCCATCATGTCCCAGCAACCTTGGCCTCCCTGGTGGAGATGTGAAAAATGATCCTTTGTCTTCTGTGTGGCACTGGCACTGTGGCTGAAAAACGCACCCCCTTTTAAGCTTGCTTATTTTATGGCATTGTGTATTTTTCGATTTCAGCTGTGTGACGGCCCTCTCGTTAATCAAACGTGAGCTGGCCTGTGAACTGCTAACCTAGAGCAATCTCTGCTAGATTTTATCCCAGTGAAGGAGGGACAGAAGGGGCTGGCTATTCTGGGGTGGTGTTCTTTGCTGAGTGCTGAGCACTCAGATAAATAAGTGAGCCGATGGAGGATTAGCCTGATTACTTAACAGCCTGTCTTTGAAATGCGGGAAGCATTTGCTCTTGTTCGGTCTGCAAGTAGGCTAGTGATTCTCAGTTAAAGGTAAAAGAGAAGTGCAAAGAATCAAGAAATTGGCTCTTTTTGCTTTTAGACCAGTTTCTGAAAAATGCTGTGGAATAGCACTTTGTCATTTTCCAATTGATTACGTTGATTCCAAGGCTTCTGATTTTTGAGTGTTGAATGCCCTGCTAAATACACGCTACTCAAGTGAGACTGCTAATGAAACAAACAGATGGTGATCTGAATAGAGTAAAAGGACATAATAAAGATGTGCTTTGAAATAGCCAGACAGAGCAAATTACACAGGCGATTGGGGAAAAGAAAGTGATGAAAAACTGAGAACGAACCATTACCGGTATTCTTGTTATTCACCGAGTGGATCTGCGTGCAAGTGGGAAGGTGTTTGATTATCTTCCGTAATCTGATCTTCAAAAAAAGCCAGAAGAGCCATTTTTTCTCTCCTGAAAATGTCGGGGGTGATGGGAGATCAGAGTCATGATCAAGCACAGGGGCCAGGCAGTGCCTGTGCATCTCATTGCTGCCTTGGGGGCTGTGTGTATCAGCAGTGACATTTGTTTGCTTTCTATTTTGAGCATCACCTGAGGGGAAGAAAGAAAAACAAAGCAAAAATTCCCACACTAATTTTGTTTGCTTCTTTCCCAAACTAACACAATTTGAAATGTTGTGCTAGAGGTTGTGGGAGGCCTGGGGCAGATGCTAAAATTGGGATCCTCTGAATGTTGGGCTGTGTTGTAGCAAGCAGAGTATCCTTCTCCCCCAGCCAAGAAAAGGGCTGGCGGAGGATGGCTGCTGGGCTGCCCGCCTCATTTGCTGCCCTGCTCCTACTCCCTCTGCAGCTTCTCTGGGCCACCTGTGCTTTGTGCCAGCAGGCTGCCTGGTGCTGCACCTTGGTCTTTCAGTTAAGATTTATAGCCACTGTGAAGTTAAATGACAGGAAGAAATAATTTACTTACTTTGGGTCCGAAGTAAAAACAGGTGGTGGACTGTGTCCCAAAACAGCAGGCTACTGCAGGACATGGCAGTGGGGAAGCCCATAAGAATGCTATTGCTGCTCATCCCAGGGGTTGGAATGGAATGCAGTGTTGCAATGGAACATCCTCTTTAAGCCACTTTCCCCATCCCAGATCATTGCAGCCCACTTGGCTAGCCTGTACTGTGGTGCTGGAAGCTGTCAATTAGCTGCTGAGCACTTTGGGGAATTAAAAGTTATTCACTTTGGACTGAGATTATAATCTTCAGGATGGAAAGTGAGGAAGTGACGCCTTTGTTGCAGGCCTAGCTCCTAAAGCTGGGAGGAAAGGAATGAGATTTAGAAGTATGTTTAGCAATGGATTAACTCATGCCCTTGTCTGCACTCAACTACATAGAGGTAACAAGAAAATCAATATCCAAGGCACGCGCATCTCCAAAGCTTTGGTATTTCAGCATCTGACGTTCTGATATTTCCAGTAAAAATTAATTGTTCTCTGCTGTTGGCTGAAGTCTCCACTGCTCCCTCATTAGCACACAGCCAAATGCTTCTCTCTTCCGTCTTGCTGGACTGGGAATGTGTTTTATTTGCTTGGGTTTTGTTTGCTGTGAACAAAATCGTTCCTTGTTTCTGTGATTGTACCCCAAAGGGCAGAAGGCAGCAGAGCTGCGTTCAGCATCTCCATGTTCATCAAAGGACTGTTTTGCAGCCTGTCTGTGGGCATCACCTTGCATCTTCCCTTTCTGTGTGGTGAATTCCCAGGCTTTCTCCTACACCCTTTTCTCTGATCATTAAAATTGTTATGATCATGTCTCCCACAGTGGAAATAAATAGGAGCTGTGGGTGCCCTGATGGCCCAGCTTTCTGCGGCTCATTCTGTGCCAAAACAACTGTGGCAGCTGCTCAGTATCACAGAGAAATGTCAGTATCACGGTGTGCCTTCTGCTAGGTTTATAGAATAATAAATATGTGACTTAGGAGCAAATTCCTCTTGGGCAGATACATGTTAAGTCCTCAGCACGTGCACCCGCTGCTGTCTCTCTGGAGAGAGCTGATGCCACGTCCAGTGCAGGAAGGATGATACAATGCAGGAGTTCTCTGATGCTTCTACAACTCCTTTATTGCAATATCCATATATATACCATACATGCAGTCAGATAAAGAATACAGTCATCAGGCAACCTGTTTGCTGCTTGTCTAGAAGGCTGTTCTTGTGTTATATCTTGGGACAGGTCAGCACACACTCCTATTCTTTCACGCTCCTTGCACGCAGTGTGACTGTTTTCAGTCCTGTCCTTTCTGGCATTTGCCCAAGGTGGTGTTCCACCCACTCTTCCACAGTCAAACCCCAGCTGCTGACCTGACCCTCGTCATGCTTTGATCCTTAAGAATTAATATCATGCATTGTTTTTCTGTTAGTTTGCTGTGCTTTGATCATACGTTGTTTTTCTTTTATGTTAGTTTGTTATGCTTAACAATTTTAATTAAGAAACCAGCTGTCTCTCAGCGCAGCTCCATTTCCCACTTTTTTGTTTAAATCAATGTGGGTGACAACTGAGGCAGTCATCAGTGAAGCAGGCAGCAAGGGTTCTGTCTTTGCCTTTGGGATCGCCGCTGTATTTTTGTTGAGTTACCGTTGATGGCCAGATACTCTGCCTGTGGAATTGGGTTGAAGAGGCTGATCTTTCCAGCTCACGGTATGGCTTTACAGAGCACATAGGAATCCCAAGAGGACCTGTGGGAGAGGAAACACAAGCATACCCTCTCCCCCATCTTAATAAAGGTACAGGCCCTTTCCAATATGGGCTAAGCTGATTTTTATACAGTACTTTCAGATAGGGGGAATGGTAATATTTGCTGCTTAAAGTGTTTCTTAATTGCAGGGAATCCATGATATCACAATTTAAAGTAAATACTGCATTTTCCAGTATCTTTTGAGGGGAGATCATATTCTCACTTTTTTGTTTAAGCACTGTTGTTTTCAGACTGGCTCGCGTGTGTTCCACAATATTTTGGCCCTGGGGATTATGTGGAATGCCAAATGCGTGCGACACAGACCATTGTTGTAAAAACAACTTTACCCATTCTGATGTATAGCCAGGTCCTTTGTTTTTATGATTCTTGGCAGTCCCGTTGTTGTAAAACAGTGAGACCAATGTCTGCATACACAAGTTGCCTTTTCACCAGGTAGTGCAGAGGCACAAACATATTTAGAAAATGTATCAGCCGCAACATGCGTGTATTTTACTTTTCCAAACTCCAAGACATATGTGACATCCGTCTGCCACATGTCACTAGAATGTAGCCCCCTAGGTTAACCCTTGAAGAGACACTGTTACTGAACCTTTGACGGTCCATGCAAGCTCTGAGAACGTCTGTTGCTTGTGTGCACGTCAAATCAAACTGTTTCATTAGGCAGCAAGCGTTTTGATGAAAAAAGGAGTGAGGCACAACTGCCATCTGAAATTGTGCGGCCATTACATTAAAACTGTAGTTTGATGCTAATCTATCAGCAACCTCATTTCCTTCTGTTATGGGGCCTGGGAGGCCAGAATGTGATCACACATGCATAATAAATACATTTGATGTCCTACTCTGTGGATTAGCCCTTATGAAAAGCAACATGCTTAGCAAAGTTTTATCATCAGCTTTGACTGATGCATTTTCAGTGTGCTTTACAATTCTGACTGCATATTATGAGTCCAATACTATGCTCAGATCCCTTTCTGGAAATGCCTGTAGAGCCATTTGAATAGCTCCCAATTCAGCCTTTTGAGTCAATGCATATCCTGATCTTCTAATACATTTCCAATTGTTCCCTTCCGTCCAACAGACCACTCCCTGTCCTGTTTATGATGAACCATCAGCAAAGACTGTTAGCGCATCTTTGGGTGTCAATAAAACTGTAGATTTAAGTGTTAGAGGTAAGTCCCTGCATGAGTGCAACAGCTTGTCAGCTGGCAAAGTAAACTCAGTTTCTCCTAAAACATCGGCCATTGAACACTGAATGGATGTACTGTTATGATGCAACTGTTCCCATTGCTCCCTATTAAGAAGCACATGAACAATACTGGGATCATTCCTTGTCCATGAAGTCCTTCCGCATATAACTGTGCCTGACGCTGTTGGGAGGCTACCAAACCCCCTACTCCAGATACTGAAGCTGCAACAGGAGCCAAAGGCCACTGTAAGAGCCACTGATTTTTATTTATAATTGTAATATCAGCTCCTGTATCTATTATGCCTGTCATGTTTTTACCATTCAGTGTGGGTTGATTTTGTCATACTGTCATTGTCCGATTTACCATATTATCTGAAATGCTTCCAAATGCACCTGTTCTCTGCGACGATTAATAACATTGGATACCCAATAAGGAAGTAACAGCAATTGAGCAATACATGAGCCCCTGGATAAGTGGTGGAAACCTTGCAGTGGGGTCACCATGACCTTTATTGTCCCAGTAAAGTCTAAATCAATCACCCTCAGGAGTACAAATAAACCTGCTTTAGTTGCACTGGATCTTCCCAGTATCAACCCCATTGTTCCATCAGGGAGGAAACCAGATACTGCTGTGTCAAGTATATAGACCTTCCCTAGTTCCTGTGAATCTACATCTGAGGTAGTTGTAAAGTCGAGTCCTGCACTCCCTGCTGTGGCTGCTGAGAAGTCCACAATGATACTTTTCCCATGGGTTCGTCAGGTAGGCAGGCTTGCGCTCTGTCCCTAGGGGATATGAGGCTACAAAGGTCTGAGGATTTTTTGAGGTGCCAGACCTCCTGCCCCTCCTCATTTCCTGAAAGAGGTCTGCCACTCTTGTCATATTTAATTTTACACTGACTAGCCCAGTGATACCCTTTTCTCACATCTTGGACGTGTCTCATCTCTTGATTTCCAGATATCTTTTTTGGGCAATTCTTTTTATAATATCCATGATCTCTGCAATTAAAACATACTTTGTTTTTGACGCCTTGTTGTTGCTGCTGTATTGTGGCAGCCAGCACGGTTACCTTATGAGATTCTGTACCAATATTCTGATATGCTTTAACATATTTACCTACTGCTGTGGCTTTTACTCTCAGTGGAGTGAGAACTGCCTGGCAATCTGAATTGGCATTTTCATATGCCAGTTGTAAAAGAAGTATTCCTGCAGCCTCCAGGTTATCAGTTTGCCTAGAAATGGCAGCTTGAAGTCTGTAAGCAAAAGTGACATATGGCTCTTGTAAGGTCTTGTTGCATTTTCACAAATGATGCCCCCTGGGTTTCTGAGCCAGGGACCCCTTTCCATGCCTTTAAAGTTAGGTCTGTAGCTTGAGAGAGAATAACCTCTGATCCTGCCTAACCTGTTGTTGGACATTAGAGAAAGGACCCCTTCCATGCAGTGTATCAGTGCTAATAGGGACTTGGTCATTCAAATTTTGTACAGTTTCTGTATCTCTACGTCAGAATATTCTATTTGCCAGGCAGCATGTTGTGCTGATGTCAGGGCTGTTTTTACTAATGCTTTCTAATTCCAGGGAGTCGTGAGATATCCGTTCCCCACCGATTCTAATATCCCTACTGTAAAGTGCTTCAGAAGCCCATTTTCCCTTATACTCTTCTTCAACTCTTTAAGAACTGTATAAGGGAGTCCTTCATGCTGTGGAGGTTGCTGTTCTCTATATATTACAGGAAAAGCACTAAAATCTCACGCTGCAATAGGCTCCTTTGTGCATTTCTGAATTGTGGAGGAAAAGGCTTGCATTCCCCTGGGATCTCTCTCTGGGGGTAGTATCGAGGGCCATGTTGGAGGCAACATTTCTATCTTAGGCTTTGGTGATGGTGGTAATGGAGGGGCTGGAGGAGCATCAGGTTTGTAAGGTTATAATTTGTGTGATACTTTATCAGGTAGTACTTCTGTCTGCATCTCAATTTCCTTCTGTTCGGATTTGCTCTCTTGTCCCTGCATAGTAGGATTTTTCTGCAAAGGCTTAAGAGCAATGTATAATATACGCCATGATAGCAAATCCTGCTCAGGTATGGAGAACCCTAACTCCCTTCTGGTAGTAAAATGTTCTACCCTTTTCCATATGTCAGTATCATACGTTCCTTCTAATGGAAACCAATTACAATGTTCTTTTTCCATTATCAGAAGTTGCTGCAATTGTCTTTCCAATACCTTAAAATTGGCAGCTTGTGAGATCCGCTGCAAAATTTGTACATATAAGTGCTATTGTTTAGTCATAGCCTGACTCATAGTAGACAGCTCCAAGAATTTTCCTACTGAGGTACTGGAAGTCCCCTGATTCACTCCTTTTTATTTTATAAGTCCAGACTTACCCTCCGTCGAGCTGCCTGTTGTTTGTCACCCTGAAGTCAAAGGCTGAGCTCCTCACATGGGGCACCACTTGCCGCGTCCAGTGCAGGAAGGACGATACAATGCGAGAGTTTTGTGACGCTTCTACAACTCCTTTATTGCAATATCCATATATATACCATACATGCAATCAGATAAAGAATGCAGTCATCAGGCAACCTGTTTGCTGCTTGTCTAGAAGGCTGTTCTTGTATTGTATCTTGGGACAGGTCAGCACACACTCCTGTTCTTTCACGCTCCTTGCACACAGTGTGACTGTTTTCAGTCCTGTCCTTTTTGGCATTTGCCCAAGGTGGTGTTCCACCCACTTCCACAGTCAAACCCCAGCTGCTGACCTGACCTTTGTCATGCTTTGATCCTTAAGAATTAATATCATGCATTGTTTTTCTTTTATATTAGTTTGTTATGCTTAACTGTTTTAATTAAGAAACCAGCTGTCTCTCAGTGCTGCTACAAACTGAGGCAATAACAGCCATCAGTAAGGCTCTGTGTTACTAGAGGGTATATAAAAACTTATATTGTATGCCACAGTCTTGAGAACAAAAGCTGGGTTATCAAGCACTGAGTATATTTAAATGTCTAGTCAAAAACACGATGGAGACATGATTGTTTTTCATTACATGGAATCAGCTTTTTGCTGACCTGTGCTTCATGAACCTGATACTACTGACAGATTGAGACAGTTATTTTAGCTAAAGCAGGGTCTCTGTTTTGCTCTTCCTTTCACTGCAGCTCAATGGCAGCTGAGGCATCCAAGTATCCATCAATTAGTTTTACTAATAAGTGTTGCTACCTTTTTGGAAACAGTAGGCTGTCATCACAGTATTGCAAAAAAGTGAATTTTGCCGTACTTAAAAGCACTTCTGGTTCATCACCTCTGAGAGCTGTGAAACCTCCAGGTAATGTGATTTGAGGCTTTATTTGGTTTTATTGCCTGGGCTTTCCTAGGGGTTTGTATGTGATGCATTGGCTTTTGACCTCTTTAACCTCATTTAAACTGGCCTTGCTTAGTCTGACTTTTCTGTGGTCTTCCAGAGCCTTTGCAAATGGATGGGGCCAGGCAGAAGGACTCAGCACAGCTAGGAACTATCCCGTATTCCAGAGGTGTTCTGCACAGCTCCCTGAGGATGTGTGGCCACCCTTCAGGACAGCAGGTGAGAAGAAGCCTCTGCAGTGCAGAGAGGAGCACATGTAACTGAGGTAAAGGGTTGGAGAGTAACTACGGGACAGGTGTGGTGAGCCTGGGAGCTGAGCTGGAGTCAGGGAAGGCAGTGAAGACATGGCTGAGGCAAGGCAGCATAAATCACTTGGCTTCTGTGCTTCCTAGGTTCTTCTCTGTGAAACCTTCTCATCTCACCACCTTTGACAAGAGTTGTCTGTTAGTGACTACGTGACACGCAGGTTAAAACGTGACGGTTTGTATGGGTAAACCTTGTTGGGGTTTTGGAAAGGTTGGATAAGAAACACTTCAGGTTGCATTCCAATGCTAACTTGTGGGATGCTGCAGTTAGTTTAGTGTCAAAGTGGAGAGAGCATTGTTAATCAGGTGGGTATGACCGGTGGTATTTCACAGGGCCTTTTAAGCAGCCTCAGATGCTGACAAGAAGGAACTTCAAACATGTAAATGGCTGCTGAAAAAGGGGGAGAGGATCATTTGTTCTTGCACCGTCTGGATGGGACGAGTATTAGTTGGCTAAGAATTTAGATCCAGGCTGGGCGCTAGGAAACATGCCTTTGTAAAGAAGAAAAAATATAA
This sequence comes from Numida meleagris, assembly GCF_002078875.1. Classification (NCBI taxonomy): domain Eukaryota; kingdom Metazoa; phylum Chordata; class Aves; order Galliformes; family Numididae; genus Numida; species Numida meleagris. Next base: position 19,611,857 of record NC_034414.1, read on the forward strand.
AAAAAAAAACAAACGAAGTGATGTTGCATGGGCCTCCTACTGCAATTGGGCTGTGGTGACCATCCCCGCAGCTTTCTGCAAGATGTGATATGGAGAGATCACGCTCATTCACTGACCCTGTCCTTGTGGTTCATTTGCTGGGGAGTCGTATGCGGAGAGACTTTTGTACTTTTTTGCTGTTCTCTCTGAACTTTGCTTTACTTCGTGCCTTTTGGCTTATGGTGTGGAAAAACGAGAACTCTCTAAGCAAACTTACAGTAACTTTGAGCAGTTTCTAGGCTGTGGCATGCAGGCAGCTGTTTATTTGTAAGGGAAGTTATGCAGACATGGCAAGGAGTTGGCCGTTGACCCTTGCATAGTGTTGTAATAAACCGGTGATGGAGGAAGGATAGGAAAAAAATCAAAGCGTCTTTACTTCAAAGGCAGAGAGAGAAGCTGCAATTAACATGGTCAGATGTGGGAAATACAGCAGGGGAGAGCCAGTACCAGAATTTGCACTGATGTCCCTCCATCCAGACCCTATCAATCTTACCAGGGAATTTGACAGACGAGGAAAGTCAAAGAGCAGCTGAGGGATTCTGAAATCAAAGGACTTTGAAAGCTGGATCAGAGAATGGAGCTCTATTTTCCCATCTGCTTTGAATTTATTGTTGCTAATGAGGAAGCAGCCTCTGGTCTGAGTGAACATGTTGGACCAGAGGGGTCATTTGACATTTCCATCACATTCAAAAGTGGGTATCGGGGGACTTCTTCTCTAAGTTAACCCTTTCACTACCAAGCCCATACAAACGAGCAATTTAGAGTGAGATGGCAAAAGGGGAAAATACGTTGACTTCCTTCAAGTTGACCAAAGATGGTGTTTAGATTCCCAAACCATAGGGTTCTGTTTGGCTGTGTATCTGTTTCTTCTGCTTTGTTGCTGGTGTTCACCATGGTTGGTCTTTTTCTGCAGAGCCAGAATCGCAGGGCTGTGAATCCAAGACCTGCAAGTACCTTTGCTCTGTAATGTGTGGTTTATGTACAAAGCTGGAAATGGTTCAGGCAGCCATGCTTGTACATATGTGCCCCCTTCAGTTAGATGCTGTCCCTATGAGCAAAGGTTATGTATTGGGGCAGACCTCTCTCCACCAGCCTCCTTGCTGTGTTTTCCAAGTTGCAGAGGTTGCACAGCATTTGAGCATGGAAGCAGATGAGAAAGTATGCTGATGACAGTGAGGCAAACCTTGGAGCTCTAACGTGAGGTCTTTTGCAACCCATTAATCTTGAAATCAGTTGTTTTGAATACCAGACACTGACCTCTGCATCCCATGTTCCCTAAAACGTTTCATGTTCCCTAAAACTGGCCTTTGCTGCCCACTAATTTTGGTGCCATCACATTTGATGTTCTCTGGCTCGTTCTGATAAAGATGAAGGCACAACAGCCAGAGCCTAGAGCTGCAGGGAACTGCTTTTGGAGGCTGTGATCCTGCCTAGGACTGAGCCAGTTGTCGCTCCAGGCTGCAACTCACCTGCAGGGCAGGATCACTCACAGATCTTCAGTGGGGTCAGAGCACACAATGCAAAGTGTTGGTGAGAGCTGAGTCTTTGACTTGTATCTGAGGAGCTTGTCCGTGCAAGCCAAGAATCTTCTATTGCAACAGGAGCTCAGTGGCTTGCACTGCCAACTCCATCTCTTCTTTTGAGTACTGCAGAGCTCTGACCTTGGCTACGTGTTGAAATAGATGATGGTTGCAAAAACTAGTCGAGGGCTTTTGCTTGGAAACTCCTGTGAATCCTTTTCTAGCAAAACATTTTAAGATAGCATGCAAAGAGACAGATCAGCCCCAGCCGTTCAGAAGGGAACACGGCCTGGTCTTACCTCTGCATTTCCAGCTGGCCAGGTCCTGTCTGAATGAGGTGTGTTGGAAGCAGGCTCTTGCCTGCAATTTTGAGAGACAAAAGAGGCTTCCCAGGCTTTTTGATTCTCTCTGGCTCCCTCTTCTGAGAACACTATGGGATACTCTTCATGATAATTAAATTTAGTTTTCTTTATCTTACAAAAGGAATCTTTGGGTACTGTTGCTTCTCCTTCAGTTGTTTTCCTTACTGCGCATTGTTGCAGTGATGTGCTTATCAAGCATGCAAATGGAGGCCCTTACCTGGGCTCTGCAGCAATTGCTGAAGGAAGTGGGTGATGGCAGAGTGTAGCTGAGACTTCCGCTGCTGACAGCACACAGGTGGATGTGTGTGAGCTTACACAGCTGAACCAGTAGGGCTGAGTAGTTTCTGCTTATCAGCTGCGCCACATTAGTGTCCATGCAAGTGCTCTTGGCATGCTGCAAGTGTAAAGTGAGACGAGGTAACCCTCCTGTTGCCACTGTTTACCAGGTATGCAGTAGCTTGCTGAACTGTGGTGTGCCAATTGTGTCTGAACCCAGAGGTTTTAATGAGCTTCAAGCCGTAGAATATAATCACTCTTTAAGGATCCATTTACAACCAGTCTCAGTTTGCAATCAAACTAAGGCTCGTGACAATGTGTCTGCTGTGCCCTTTCCTTCTTACTGTTCATCTGAAAGACTTTGCTGTTCCTGAGCTGTTTCTTCTCCAGTTGTCTCCTTGTATGTCAGGCTGTGTGATCCATCATCCAAGTTCAGTGGTGCCACTTACCAGCACTACTGAGGCTAGGCTAGTTCAGTGAGTTGTGATCGTGTAGGAGTCGGCAAACAGAAGAGGGTCCCAGAGCGGATGCGGCACTGTAGTCGTTAGTTACTGTGATATTTTGGATTATGTTTTCAAGTGAAGTGTTGGGAATTAAAGAGACATTGAGTTTTCAAGGACATTTTCTCTACCGGGAATGTTTAAACTCAGAAACATACAGTGTCGATAACATAACAGGATTAAAGCTTGTTGCATCAGAATCAGCACAATTTTGTTGCCAACCAGCAGCTAGAGCACAAAAGCCCTTATGCAGCAGTTAATGCTCTTACGAGGAGGTCCTCCTGCTTACTGCCCATGAATTGCAAATACTGACCCACAGTTTGAGGCACAGTCTGTCCTCCAGTACTGCTCACTGACTGCTGCCGTGCCCAGCTTGCTGCAGGCTGGCTGCACTGTCATCGAAATGCATGGACCAGATGCGTCCTCTGTGTGTTCCCAGCAGTGTGGCCTTGGAGGCATCTCACCTCGCTGGGCCAGGCTTGAATTAGTAGATATATTTTTAACACAAGCTGTCTTTTTTGTGTTCATCTATAGGTATCAATCCTCCAAGGCAAGGTTTTGCTAGGCCTAATTTTGTTTAGGTTAGTTAGCAACCCACTGGTGTGTGTTTCAATAGCAGCGTGGCACAGGCGCATCTCCACCAGCTGCTCCTCCCATTGCTGGGCTGGCTGCTAGCGTCTTCAGTTGCATTGCTCACAAAGAGCGGGGTAAAATCGATCCTTCCTCTCCCTCCCTCACTTTTTCCTTTAATGCTCCTAGTGCCAAATAAAAGGAGAGCTGTAGTAATCAGAGCAGCGCTGGTGCTGTCATTCCCTTACTGCCGAGAGCCCCATGCTGTCTGCAGTAATGTCACAGACGTGCAAAGCTGGGATTAACATCAAAGAGTCCCTGGCCCACGTACTGGCAGCAGGACTGCCTTCAGAGCTTGCTCCGAGCTGCCGCAGTGTGCTAGTGAGGCACGGGGGAAGCTGTGGAGGTGGCTTGCATTTGCTTCTGTTTCATTTTCAAAAGTGCAGCGGGCCTGCATGCTAATGCAGTAGCTGTGTGCAGTGGTGGGGCTGCAGGAGGAAGGGATCTGTTCTGTGGTGCACTCAGTGGCTCCTGGTGGAACACTCGAGAGGGGAGGAAGAGAGGCAGAAGTAATGCAAGTGGCCGTTCTAGTGTTTTAAAAGTGTTTGTGACGTTTCCAGCCCAAGCTGATGCAAGAGGATGGTAATGGACCTGTAGACCTCTCTGTGGGCCAGCCCTAATAAAGGACAACATCTGAACGTAACTGGTTCATTGCTGGCATTTCTCTGTTGGGTCTGAGATTTCCAAACATCATAAATGCAATAATAAAAGTGGGTTAATAAGGCAATAAATGGCAATCATGAAGTCCTGGTTAACTTCGGCTAAAAAAGAAAGTGTACTTTTATTTCACCTAGGATGGCTGAAGCCTTATGACGTCCCTTCCTTGCCCCCTGCATCTGTTTCACCTCAGGTTTATTTGAGCAATACATCACTTCGCCACTGAGACTCTACTAGCACCTGCAGGCTCTGCAGACCCTTCCCAAAGGCATGCCAATGCTCTACTGCCCTCCAGGACATAGCTCTCCTGTAGCAAATCCTGCAACAAATGACTGGAAACTGGGCAGCAGGGACTCAGTTGTGCAGATGAAGCTGGTGTCTGTGAGCCTGGAGCACCCAGGCTCGGTGCATGCAGAGGCACCGGAGCCCTTCCATCACTCTGTGGGGCACACGCATTGCAGGCAGTAGTCGTGGGGGAATTCAAATACGTGGCACTTCTTTCCTGTTCCCAGCAAATTCATTTCCCCAGTCACAGATCTGTGAAAGGAGAGGAAAGGATACCGTGTGAGATGCTGCTGGAGGAGGGGAGAAGTGCAGGGACTGCATTCAGGGGAATCATCTTGATGTTGCTTCTTGCTGAAAGCAGCTGCCGGCTTACCTGGACGGACAATAGGGGCTCTTCCGAAACAAACAAATGAGCGCTCTTTCACTGTGGTCTCTATTCACAGCTTCCTTCTGAAGCCTTTCATTTGAATCAAGTGGAAGGATGAACTTTTAAAGTGGGTCAGAGAGAGGTGAAGACTTTCTCTCAGCTATAAACCCCAGCAGGACATAGCTCCTTGGAAGAGCATTGTAATAATGATTTAGGTTTAAGTTCAGGAGCCGAAGCCTGTTGTATTTTCAAAGCTGTGTGGTGCTGTGCTTGTAAGGAACTGGAGAGAGTGATAAATTTTGCAAAACACTGTTTTCTTTGTAGGCAGCAGAAAATAATTTCTATCTCGGGGAGCACAGTACTCTGGCATTGACATCTTTTTTCTTGGCGCTGTGCTCAACAGACTTGTAAGTCCCTTTGCCCATACACTTCAAGAGGCTTAATACCAAGTGGATCAGTTAATTATCCCATCTCCCCTACAGTAGGTGTAACTGCTTTCTACCTGCTATGCAGAAGACAGAGAGGTGAAGGGAGATGCTCAAGAGTCACAGCAGAGGTGAACCCACAGCTCAGAATCTGCATTTCCAGTCCCTTTGCTGCCACCAAGGCTACCTGCAGTTGCCCTGGGGTCCCAGCGGTGACATCAAGGTCCCCAGCCCTGCGTGAAGGCCAGGCCCAGCATCATGCAGGGCTGACATAGCTGGGCACTGCCGCTGCTCCCCTAGGCCCCTGTTCCTGCACGCAGGGGGCTGTGGAAGGTGTGAGAGTCTCTAGGCAGAACCAGGCTGAGCTCCAGGGCTGCACCTGCACCTGCCATCAGGACAGCCCTGTGCCATGTGATGCTCCCCCAAACCCTGCTAATGAGAGGAGCTGCTTGCACTTAGCAATAAATATCATTAGTGACCAGGATATTTATTTTGTATGCAGCGATCATCCCCAGAGCTTTTTCACTCTCTCTAGAGGATTACCAATAAATTGCATTCATCACCTGCAAGTCGAGATCATTTTCAGTCACTAGCAGACTTCATTGCTCTTTTCATTGCTTCAACGGAGGCATTAAGAGTGTCTGTAATTTTTTTTTGAATGTTGGTACTTTCCATTTATTATTATTGAATTCTTGAAATAGGATGATGTCCTTCCACTGCCAGAGTGCAGTCTGCTCAGGAGTGGAGGATGACAGCGCATTATGATACAGAATGATTTAGAAAAAAGGAAATGTAGAGGAAGAAAATTTAACCAGAAGTGCCACCAAAAATACTTATCTTGTGGGAGATTGTCCTGGGATCCCTTCAGATCCTACAGACTGGATGAGCCCAGAAGAGAGGGTTAGCACGCATATGTCAGAAGTATCTGGAGTTCCACACAAAGTACTCCCTGCTGTTACCATAAAGCGATCAATAGGAAACTCTAAGACTCAAGCTGGAGTGTTACAAAGCAGGCTCTCTTTAATATCAGCACTGGATGTGTGGGGAATACTCTCTTATCATGCGTGTCTTGCATGAAAAGGTCTTCAGTTTATATACATTCAGAGGCCCTCCCAGAGGTACATACATATTCCATATGAAGACTCGTGGAACTTATCTATTCAGTTCAGTACAAAGACTTGTGGAATCCCCCTTACCTATTCAATACAAAGACACAGACCCTTTCCATTATCTAAACAAACTACAAGGTTATCCATTAAGGGACTTAGCAAGATGCAACTTGTATAATTGCCTCTGAACATTGGTCTGCCGCTCCCTGAGCTGTCTCTGGGAGTACAGTCTGACCATTACACTGCGTAGATCTGTCTCACTTATCTAGCAAAAGATAAAAGACCACTGTCAAGCAACTAGAAAGCCTGAAATCTGATCCCAGAATAATGAAACTGTCTTGTTGGTGCAATAAAGACAACAGACAGGATCCTTCTTGTTGTAGATGAGAGCAGCGGCACCCTGTGCGTGGTTCCCAAGGACAAGGTCTCTGCCTCTGGTAACCAGCAGCCCAAACTGGGTGCTGTCCAAACTGGGACAGCAGGGAGAATTACAGGTGTTCTTTGGTTTACATTTCTTGCTTTATTTTTTTTTTTTCCCTTTGGAAGCATAGGAAAGGTTTTTAATTTACTTGCCTGAGGACACGGCAGAGCTGTGCGCGGCTTTCATTTCATTTCGAGGGTCTCTTCTTTCCTGGGAGCTGTGTTACCACACCCACAAGGGCAGCTTTGAACATGTCTATTTTAGTGCCTTTCATACTGGCTAAGAACTTCTGAGTTGGCACCGAAGTGAGAAATTAGGTCACTGGAAAGCAATGTGTGGATATTGTAAATAAGATTGCTTACAGGGCTGATGTAGATGAGAGTGATAGTGATGTTTGAAGTTCACCATCTGTGCCGAGGAAGAGGAAAGCATCCTGAGAGACAGATGGTCAAGTACACTGTCACGCTGTCCTTTTCAGAGAGGAGAAAAAAAAAGTTGGCTTGAAATGCGTTTCTCAACTTTCTGTTATGCAGTGTGCTCTGTCATGGTTTTGTCTTTCTTTTGTTTCATTCTGATCTTCTGATTATTTATTTGTCAGCAGACACATCTTTACAAAAGAGCGTCAGCTGTCTGTTGACATCCAAGTCAAACAGTCCAGATTATCCGTGACTTTCTGCCATTCTGGTTTAGCTTAGCACGAACCAGTACTCACTGTTGTTAGTGGGTCTTCCCCCCACCCCCAAGTAATCAAAAGTAAGGGTCATGCCTCTCTGTAGGCAGATAAATGAGGTAAGTGCAGAAACAGGCTTGGGAATGAGGCTCTGAAGCCGAAATCCCTCAGAGCACCCAGGAACCAGAGGACTTCAGACAGTGCGTAGCATAAATCTGCAGTGAACTTTTTATCCAGGCTGAGCGCTGCTGCTATGCAGAGGGGAGACGCTGCTTGGCAAGCCTTGCTGACTTATGTAGTGCTTTGTTTGGAAGCAACAATGGAATTTGCCTTAAGACTTAAGTGTACAGAGTGGGGGTTTGGACACTTCTGGAGCTACAGGCACTGATGCAGTTGTAAAGATGTCAGCGTTTCCAATTAGCCCAATTCCCTTTCTGTGCAAAGGCCAGGCATTGGTATACTTCAGCCATCTGATTTAGGTTTCTTATCTCATTCTTACAGCATGGTCTGGAGTGTCAAAGCAAATTTGATGTTTATTTCTTTGTAGGAAACTAGAAAGCTCACTGCGATGTCCAGATTTTCAGTGTAAAGTTTCTCTCGCGCATCTTATTTGCATGGCTGAGTTATAACCCTCTAAATTACAAACAGAAGCACTGGCAGACTCTAGCTAACAGCTCTAATGGATGCTATTATATTTCTGCTGCTAGCTGGCACTGAAGTTTCACTATCTCATCAGCGTAAAGGGACGCTGTCAACTTGAAAAATCATGTCTTCCTTGGAAGGAAAAAAAGCTGTACCTACTATTGTTCCAAGCCTTTGCGGCAGCAGTACCTAGATGAGAATAAGGAGGGGAATGAGATTCTAGTTAGCTGTCTCTGTTCAGTTTGTTTGCTTTGTGTATTTGACAGCGCTTTGTGGTGAGTCGGCGTTGCTGGTGTGCATTAGCACCTCCCCTCCTAGCGGGAGACGACGGCTCTGCTGGGTGTGTGCAGGAAGAGAGCTTACTTTTGTCCCTTGTCTCGTGTTAACAACAGCAGTAAAAGTGAGGTGAAAAAGCAACAGAAAAATGTGCGTGTATACAGAGAACGGACTTCAGCTATATAGGATGCCACTGTGCTTTGTGCTGTTTAAAACTGGTTTGTAACATGCTTGGGAAGGAAGGAGCTTTCCCCCACAGCCTCTCATCTTGCTTCCTTCTCTAGACCTGATTTTTACAGCACTCTGCTCACTGCCATTTAACAACAGATCCATGCATTGTTTGGGAAGGGCCGGTTTTGAAATGTTCCCAGTTGGCTGTGTCCTTTACGTTCAGCACTGAGCTTTTTCCCGAGGGTGCCAAAGCAGTCTCTGGAGGAATTTGCATCTAACCTGACCAAAAAAACCTGAAGGATTCACGTTTTTCTGTGATCAGATGATTGGCACGCTGCAAGGAATGCCCGCTGCTACCATCTCAGCCAGCTTCCCCTAAAGTGCTCTTGGCTGCCTCCCGACGCACAGACGTGCTAGCAGATGACGGGCCTTTTGCTGACCGGTGGATGTTATCCACCTGGTCTCTGTTTTGCTGCTGGAGTAAATGGTTGTCGGGGCTGCTGAAGGCACTTGATGGTTCTCAGCCCCGAGAAGTCCGGCTGCAGCCCAGCGGCTGTTGCCTGCGGGACCGGCGATGGGAGAGCGAGGGGAGAGCAAGCTCGCCATCTCCTGGGGAAGAAGGGCCATACACGCGGCCAGGAAAGTTTTGTTTCACTCCTTCCTTTCATTCCCTCTTCTCTTTGTGAAATGCCGAGATTGCAGGAGAATGCGCTTCTCAAATATTTAAAACGGCAAGCACGGCTCAGTGACTGCTCTGTGGAGTACAGGGAAATTGTAAAAACGACAGCAGATGATCTAGTTACTCCTTATTTTTCATTGTTGTATGTTGCTTCAAAAACCAATGCCTACCACGAGTCTGTGCATACCTATACATTTTTGAGTGTAACTCAAAAAGTTGATGGAACAAGTTGTGTATACTTGTCCTTTACAAATTTCTCAGTAAAAGAAATTTGCTTAGAGATAACTCGGTTCCACTTTGCTTGGTGTGAATGAGTTATCACTCGATGATCAGGGTGTGTGTAGGAGGTGCTTTTCTACTCCTCAGTCCTGGAAGTTTTGAGCCCCGCTTCACAGAGAGGGCTTGGGTTTTCCTGGGAGGAGGAGTTCAGGTGTTTCACGTACTATGATGGCTCTGGTCTTTAGTCATGCCCTCGGACTAGACTTCTCTGGAGTGAACAACCGTGGTAGCCCCTGCTCAAGGGAGATGCAAACTGTACACAAAGAATGGCCATTACAATGCTGAAAGCAAACAGAGCTTGCTCTGCTTAACTGTTGTAAGTGGAGGGCAATTTCACTGCTGTCTGTAAATGTGAGAGGAGAAAAAGGGTAAGCTAGGAGAAAACTAAGCTAAAGAGAAAAAAGTTGGTGCAGGAGCAATCTGGTAATAAAATTATGCTGAATGCATTTAGGCTTATCTACCAAATAGCAGCAATTTGTGGAGGGAGGATAAAAAACTGACTTTAGGAGAGCAATCATTTTATGAAGAAGATCACAATTGTCTGCACAAGCAGGCGTACTATTCTCTGCGTTGCAGTCTCTGTAAGCAAGATGTTAAGTACACTTAATGAAGTACTCTTGCTGGTCGGGTAATGACAGTTCTACTCAGCCTCTCTTGTTTTATACATCTTTTTGTGAGTGTTAAGTCTCAGCTCTTCTGGCATAGGTGATAAGAGCCAATAGGAAAATGCATAACACTTCAGGGAAAGATTTGAAGGCGATCTCTCTTGTAGCCTCCTAGCTCTTCAGCTAGAGTACCTCCTTCCAGAAGGACTTGAGATCTACCACTTGAAGTCATCAGATGTTTGGCATGCTTCTGATGCAGTGGACAGCCTCTTTTATTAAATCCCCATGAGCACTTTTTAGCTGTCTGCAGATAGAGCAGCTCTGACACTGGGACAGTCTCTTCAGTTCTAAGACTCTTTTCTCTGCAACTATTCTATAGTTGCTTAATGGTTTTGTAAAGATAGCTCTTTGCACCTATCAGTTCATCACATTAGGTCTTGGCAACATTTTGACTTCAACATCAAGATTTTCCTCAGCTCTACTATGAATGCTGCATCTCATCTCATTATTCATCTCCACAGTGGTTCTTACTTTCTAGAATAAACAGTACAACGTACTGGAGGTTTTTTAAGGCTAGGCTGTAAAGGCAACAAAGCTTCCTCAAACTGAAGAAGTCTGCTAGAGGTATTTTCCATAGCTTGAACCTTGTGAAACAGAGAAGGGAGAAATCATCTCTCTTCTGATTTCCTAATTCAATTTGAAATTTACCAGTTTATCATGATAATGCAAGTGTTGCAATCTTCACTCTAAGGGGACTTTAACAAGTGACTTGTCATACGTCTCAGCTCGCCGCACAAACTGCATTACTACAGTATCTTTTAAAAGCACTGGTTTTATCTACATCTATATTCCAGGCTGCATAGAGGTGTCTAAAATTAATTAACAGAGCTCTGCTGCTTATGTACACATCTCAAATGATTTCACAGTCGCAAACACAAGAGACAATATTTTCTATTTTGTGAAAGTTGGGACTGTGCCATAAAGTATTTGGATCCAGTGTTCCATTTTGGTGCCTTACACAAACTCAAAGAGACAAGTCTGAGTTTTCTTTATTTCCTGCACTTCTCCACACATTCATTGCACATATCTATAAAGCTTTAGGTCAGAGTCCTCAGCTGTAATATTTTACAGAGCTGGTGCCCTGGAATGTTACTAAAATGGAGAGAGGACAGTTTAAAAGATGAATCCATTTGAACAAGAAATAAAGAATCGCTTTTCAGCAACAAAAGTGAACATTCATTATACCAAGCTTGAAACTAGGCACCATCACAAAGAGGCTGAGGTAACCCAGGACAACATCTCTTCTACAGAAAAAAGGACTCAGAAAATTAATTAGCAGTTCATTTTTTAATTAAATAAAGATTTATACAAACATCAGAACACTTTGGGGAAGTATAGGCACCATTTGCTGTAGAAAGACAGCACAAAGACCATCAGTTCTTTACTTCTCCAGTCTGCATTTTCTGCAGCAAAAGCAAAGCCCAAAGTCTAATAAACGCAAACATTAATTATATGAACTCCTTTTTTCTTTTCAAACAGAAGGAGGAAATTGTTTGTTGCTAAAGATGTTCAGACTAGTCATTTTGCAAATGGTGCTATGAAGCTGATCAGAAGAGAATGTGTTGTAGCATAATTGCCCCATTTCAAAGCATTATCCTGTAATAACAATCTGCAGCATGGCTGTGCTTCATTGAGGAGAGAGTGCTACATCTAGCATGCACCTCAGTACACACACATTACAGGGAGAAGTACCCTCCTTGTCTGCTAATGCTGGAAGGCAGCCCATAACCAGCTTGAGCCTTTTAGATCCTAATTTCTGGGCAGGGAGATAGCTGCAGCCAATGATGCAAGTGCTATTTGCTATTTCCAATTATGACCCTTGTGATTAAACCACGCTCTGAGCCCTTAAACCCTTTTCTGAAAGAGACCTGTTTTTGTTCAACATTATGAAAACATTTTTTGGCACCAGGCCAAAGGAATGTTTAAATGTTAGCATTTGAAAAGCTATCTCATTAACTCAAAAAATAAATCTTTTAAATTTTGTTAATACATAAAACACGTTATAGTAAGCTGCAACTTAGGAAAGCTGTGGGCACAGAATACTTCCCTTCCTGGCTGCTGGAATTCACATTACTGGGTATTCATTTGTTTGCAACAGCGGAAAGTTGGTCCCGGATTCTTCCTAGACCTTCTAACATAGTGTCCAGCGTTTCTTTACTCAGTTCCACAGTCAGTGCAGAAACAACAGGACTATTTCTACATAAGGCAGCATCTTCCTGAATCTGAAAACAGAAATGCAGCTGTTAGGTGTGTGAAAAATCCTTTCACGGGTTTTTCCACTGCCACTAGGAAAGTTGGTGCTTGATGGAGAGAGAAAGAAAAATGTTTTAAACTTGCCATTCAGCTCCAACCTGAAGGCCCAAAACACATTTCCTCACTGTGTGCACCACCAGCAAAGTGCACTTCCATTGACAGAGTGCAAGTAATCATATACAGCCATGAGCAGGGAAATTCTGAAGAGACTAACGGCAGGAAGCTGCATCCATATCAGAAGCATCTTAACAGATACCCAACGTGATACTTAATCTCATCCCAAACATAGGCATTAGATTTTTCCTCCTCCTCTAAAGCCCACCCATCCTGTTCTTAATAGTTTGGGGAATCAAGAATTCCATAGAATTGCAGCAGAATTGCCGGGTCACAGCCTGAACCAATGGTTGAGCACCAGGTGAAAAGGCGTGGCTAACTTAGGGAGCTCAGGTGCAAGCAGTCCCCATGAGTGACTGGAAGGAATGGACTCTAGATCTGCCCCTCCTCACCCTCATTTAAGTATTAGCAGCCAAGGGAGCAGGATGTCTCTGGATAGAGATCTTGTGCTGTCACCAGTCATCAGAAAGGGTGAGCTAATTCTTCTTTGTCATCTTCTATTGCTCCATAGTACTTGTATCCCAGTAGAAGGCACTGTCATTGCCTTCTTTTGCCACACAGGAATGCAAGCAGTAAGTTTGGCTATACTCCCCAAATGATAGATCTGGCCTGTGAAGGAAGTTAGTAATCAGAAGTCATCTTCCCAACTAATACAGTCATCGAGTCATTACTGAGTTACTTTGAACTAAAAGCCAAGGGCTTCTCTGTAATCATTTTTTTTTTTTTAATTTTCTTTCTTTCTTTAGAGAACGATGGTGACCGGGGACAAACATGCTGCCTTCTCTCATCCTCATGCAAAGAAATCTCTCCTTCACAACGAATAGACAGCTTTCATCAGAGACACTGTTCCCAGGCTGCGTGGTATTTCAAAGATCATCTCTGAGAAAGCCTGTTAGTTGCACCAGACACTTGTCCAAACTGTTTTGTGCTGCCACTGGTAAGTCAGGTGTTGGACTTGGTTACTTTGATCCTGTTCAGGTACTGACATTACCTTTAACTGTAGCAGGCAAGTAGGGACTGCCATTCTGTTGATGGTGTCTGAAGATGTCTTGATGTCTACCCTCCAGTCCATGTCAACCAGCCGAGGCAGGGAGACTAGGGGATCAAAAAACAGGAATCAGGTCCAACTTAGCTGCCCTGCTGAGAAATTTGTGCACCTGTCCCTTGCAGACAAGAGCAGAGGATATTCATCCGCGATGGTGTATGCTTAAGGGAGCTCATTGCACTGTGAGCTCTCAAGTGTCCCTAAGCACTGTGCAAAGCGGCTTAAAAGCTGAGGTTGAGGTTCTCCCAACAAATCCCTGGCACCAAGAGGCTGACTGCAAGTGCTCTTTGAAATCCCCACAAACACTGTGTTTTTCAACAGTGCTTTCAGCTGCCACCAATAGATACTACAAGGAACATCTGAAGAACAGTCAGGTGAAACTGGGACAGGTATTTAGGTGGGTGGCACGAAGATAGCTATCCTCTCCCTTGTTCAAACAAAAACTTTCCTACTTTCATAAAGAAAATACACTTTTAACTAGAAAAAGAAACAGTACTGATTTTTCAAATCAGATTTCTAGGTGTTGTCTCACAAACTGCAAACCAGAGGAAAGCATAATTACTTATCTAACCAACTTACGACAGCAGACCTAAGGATAGGGTTTGAGTACCCTTGACTGCTCAAAGATAAGATTTACCTGATTTACCACCAAAACCCAGAAATTTGGAAAATGACTGTAAGGTCAATTTCTTGTTTAAAATATATATTAAGGAAACAAGTTGCAAGGTGAAGTTTAACAGAGCGCACTTATTGTTCCCACTTGGAGCTGTTCCATTTATAAGACATGGAACACCTCTCACATCTTTTTCAACTCAGTTTTCTGGTAAAAGCTGAGCTACGCCTCCTATGTTCAAAAGTGCAGTGTCCTATTTCCTGAGAAAAACAGAAAATTCTCACTAGAAGAAAATCTACACTGAGGACATTGATGCACTGACAAACTCTTTCAGTTTGAAACAGGCTCTGCAGCTAACAGATACTACTTTGTCAGAACTGTATCAGAACAAATGGTTACCAGAGGCATAAGGAAACATTGTTCCAATGTATGTCAGCTCAGGCTTTTGGAAGGAGTCAGATGGAAATACAGGACCAGCTCCACAAAACGTTTGTAGAGAGGCAACAGCTTATTCTCCAAACCAATTTAAAAATCTCAGCTGTGGTGTTCAATAGGCTTGAGTGTCTGTGCAAAGCCTCAGCAAGTAACTGCTGACAACCATGTTTGATATCTACTTAAGAGTACCAGAAGTGGAGGAAGAAGCAAAGATAACTTCTACAGAGCGCAATGGAAAGAGTTGTCCCAACAGGCAACTAGAGCCTGTCTGGATTCTGCCTATCATAAGGTGCCTGGTCTCCTCCCCCAGCATTTATCTCATCTGACCACTAACCTTCCTCCTGATTCCTGGCGCTTGGAGAAATTTTTCTATATGGAGAATGGCTCTCCTTTCTCCTCCCATCAGCAGAACTCTGGGGGACGATACAGAATTGGCTGCCTTGCCTTTTGCATTTGGAACAAATTTCAGTTTACAGTCCATCAGGGCAAGCATTTGGCAACATTCACAACAACATAAAATGCATCTGTTTAGTGTTGTCTGTTAATGTGCAAAGATTGATTACTGGTGGCTTAGGAGGGACAGAAAAGCATCGGCATTTTCATGTTATCATAGAACAATCAGTTGGAATGTCATCTTTAAATCACTGCTTTGGCCCCTATGTAATGTATGTTGGATGTTTCATGAATGTAACACTAAAAGAATCCATGATTTCTTAGAAAACGGTCTCTTACCAATGGGGCTAAATACTCATCAATACAAAAACAGGCATCTCAGAGCAAAACTCCTGGGTGGCTCCTGAGCCACACATTCAGCCTTGCTTCTGGTTTGTGAAGACCTAGCTATTACATCATGCTGGCTCATCATGGTTGCTCTCATTTCCTCTAATGCATGATGGTGTTAAAGATATGGGGAAAAAGCACTGTGTATCTTGTCAACACTACAACAGTGTTTAGTGTTAGCACGGCTGTACTTGTTACTAGCATTATGCAGTAGTTTCTTCCCCCTCCCTATTTTTCTGCCATTTTTACTCCATTAAGATTTCTGAGGGACAGCTGTTTGCCAAGTCCTTGCCATACTGTTCACCTCTTTGGTATTATCTTCTCTGCAGGCTAAGAGAAGGGCCAAGAAGATCTGTGCAGGCCTCTGTGCATCAGCTCTCATTTGTAAGGCCCTGATGTCCTACAGCAGTAAATAAAAAAAACCAAACAAACTCTGGGGAAAAAACAAAGTGGTACAGCTGTATGGAACACTTAACTGGGATGTAACTCTTTGTCTTTTGCCATTATCAGAAGTTGCACTATTACATTACATCAGGCTTTGGAAAAGTGAGGAAAAAGCGAAGTTGAATGTATGCCACGTACTTTTTGGTGCATGGAAGAATGCACAGAACAGAGTTAGATGTGCACAGATATTCCCCAATGCTGTGCACTGCACAGTTGTTGAATATGGACATCACTTAGAGGCTTGAATGGGAAAGTCAGAGTGCTTCAACGTTCAGAAGTCTGGAACTCTGCAATGTAGCAACAGACTGAGCGTGAAATGAAGTTGCTTGATGACTGGAAAGGATTTAGCACAGTAGCACAAATCTGAATAAAAGCCTCTTGGCCTCTGCTAAGCTGTAGGATGCTGCCATCACACAGCTTCTTCTAAGGCAAATGGGGGTATGTCTGTGCAACACCGCCATAGGACATCTGTCAGATGATCTGAGAAACATTACATAATTACATACTTACTCTGACTTGCTTGTGCCTCGTTTCTCCAAGCAGAGCTGTGAAAAAAAGAAAAAAACAAACAAACAAACAAACAACCAGAATCAGCAACATTTAGAAGAAAAAAAAAAAAAGGTAGGGAAAGTGCTCAGAGTATCTTGTTCCTGACAGGAGTCACCAGGGCTGCACTGGCGAGCAGTGAAAGAGAAAGAGACTGCTACTGAGTGCTGAGGAAAGCTGGGCAGCGGTGGGGCAACCTAGTGGCCAGCTCCCAGTTCATCTCTGAGTGCAGCTCACTTGAGGCGTACACCTTTTGCCTCAGTTTTGTACGAGCTGTACGAGCATCCAGGGCAGCTGTTAAGCCACACCTCAGGAGTGCTCTCCTGCACAGTGCCTCAGCAGCACATAAGCAGACTGCCCCTAGGTGCTGAACAACCAATACCTCAGCGATGATATCCAGCCTGCTGTTTTATCCCCACCTGTAGCATTGTTCCATGGCACAGCTGAGCTCAAAACGAAAGCAGTTTTGCATGATGTGTGCACTTATCCCGGCCTGTGAGCTAATGCCCACGTTCCAAAACATGCACCTACACTTAAATTTCCCATAGAAAACAAACAGCAGGCATTGAACACTCACATATTCTCCAAGATTATCTTAGTTAAAAGGTTTTTCAGGTTTTGGTGGAAGTTTTCTGGAAACAGTGCGAGGATGTCCTCGGCCCTCGTCAAGCCGCGGAACACGACGTGCTGGGTGAGGCTGTGCAGGGCGGACACCAGCTGTGGGAAAGAAGAGGGGAAAGGGCTCCGCAGGGCTCAACAGCAGCACGGCGGGGCTCTCCCCGCCGCAGGGCCCAGCAGCCGCTGGGAGTCCCACGCCCGCCCTCTCGTACCTGCGCTGCCTCCTCGGGGCTGGCGGCGATGGCGGGGCAGGCGCGCTGCGCCAGCGGGCCGAGGCGGGCGGGCGGGCAGGAGAAACACTCCTGGCACAGCTGCCGCACGGCGTCCTTCGACGGCGCCTGGCAGGGGAGCAAAGCGGGAGGCGCTGAGCCGCGGCTCGGGAGGAGGTAGTCCCTCTGCAAGGCTGAGCACCGCGTCCCCCCGGCGACCCCTCACCTTCAGCAGGCTCTGCAGGGCGACGAAGTCCTCCTCGCGCACAACCGCCGCCGCCATCTTGGCGCCGACAGCTGAGGTGCGGGGGCGCCATGTTGGGGCGGGGCCGGGGCGGGGCGGCGGGGCACGCCGGGCGCTGTAGTCCCGCTGTGCTCTCGCTATCAGAAGGGCTGCAGTCGGAAACCCACGTTAAAAACTGAGAGGCTGTTATTTTTCTCAAGTTTTCTGTATGCTTTGATACAACAGGTAGGCAAAGCGGGGCTGAATTCTGAAGTGCTTAAGCCTCAACTCCATGCTCCTAAAACAAGCTACTGTAGGTGCTGCTGGAGCTAAAATGCAGGATAATAGTTTGCACCAACTTAGCATCCCTCCTGTGCACAGACCTACAGACTCACACAACTAGCACAAGCCACAGCACCCTTTTTGGAATAGGTAATGCGATGTTTTTTCATCATTGCTATCAATGTACTGTGGAGTGAAACTAGGCACAGGAGTTCAAGCTAGTTACAGCGTAAAGATGTGCAAAGATGACACTGAAAGGCAGCAGCAGCCTTCACACCCCGTCCCCTTGGGTGGCTGAAGGGTGCTCTCACCCTGAGCTCGCTGTGTCTGCTCTATGCTGAGATGGGATGGCTGTGGGATGGTGGTGTTACGGAGACCGGGAGCTCGGCTGTGCCACGTACTGCTCAACTCACAGGAACAAGGGGACCTGCCTCTGTTCTTCAGGCACCTGAAAGCGTAGGGCTGAAGTCAGCTCTGCAGCACACGCAAGGTAAGACATACACTGTGTGAATGATGTGCGAGCTGGGCTTGAGATCAGCACCTCAGGTGCATTGCTGCAGGCATGGCCTGTGTCAGCAATGAGATAGCTGAGAAAAAGGACTGAACAGACTGCTTCTCCCTCTCTGGTGTAACCAATTCTTTACTATCAGTGCAAATTCCTATGCTGGATGCAGAGTTTAGCAGTAAATAAAGCTGTTTTCAGCCAGAGAGAGTGGAAGGCAAAAGATTTATTGTGGTGTTGCTGCAGTGATATGGATCATTACCTCAGTAAACTGTGTGTGTTTTACACTTTGTAAAAGATATTCAAATCCTCTTTCTGAGGGAGAAATAGTCTCTTCTTTATCTTGCGTAATTCACAGCACATCTGGTACCAGGACACCTGTGTAATTCCCATCACCTCTTCTGTAGAAACACCCCATCTTCATTTTCATTTGCATTATTCTCCTGTAAGTGAAATAATACGTGGTAAGGAATGCAAACATGATGTCATTTGCATTGGGTTCTCCAGGTTTGGCAGGGTAAAGCGCTTCCTCTTGCAGACGAACTGGTTTTACTGTCTGTGTTGGAGAACCTTCAAGGGCAGAAGAATCCAAAGGGAGAGGATTTTATTTTCTATAATTTTTCATAAGCAACAGGAAATGAGGCTCAGGGGGAACAATTGGGGGGTATGAGTTTACCATCTGTGGCCTCTTGGAATTAATTAGTGTGATTGATCAGTTCAGAGAACTGCAGTATGTATTTACAGTGGTTTCTCTAGCACTGTATTACCAATAAGTTTAACCCAGTGCAGGCAATGCATTATGGAAAACTGAAGGTTTGCTGTGTGGAGAGGTCTTCCTGGGATAGCTGATGTGCTGCTCAATTTAGGTGGCAGAACTGAGTGGGCAGTGAGTCCTGTGGATGCTAATTGCTTATCCAGGTGATGGTGCCGTGTACTCAATGCTCTGATTAGAAAAGAAGAACAAGGTATGCAGGGTCAGGTTACTGGGAATGTGACTTTGTCTATTCCTTTCCCAGAGGGTGAACCTGAGAGGCGTGATGATGGTCTCTCTTATACTGATATCATGACTATCATTACTCACCTACACAAATACAGCGGTATCTGTTAACTACACACTGGAATAGATTAGAAAGTGAAGGGCAGGATTTTAATTTTTGCTTGCAAAATGAAAAGTGTAAAATTAATGAACTAAAAAATTGCATCCCAAAGAAAAAATGGAATAGTGGTTAGAGGTCAGGATATAAGACCCAGGAAGCTGGAATAATGTTCTCCTGACTCTGCTTCAGCCTTCCCTTGAACCAATGCAGGTCATTTTTGTCACCTGAGTGACAGGAAGGTGATGTAACTTTTGTGTAACATAAACTCTGCATTAATAAATGTAGGCATTTATAAATAAAAGTGGTATGAAAAGGCAACACTGTATTATAATCTGTGGGCACGTAAGCCTGAAGGAAGCATAGGAGAATTGAATACAGGATATCACTGAAAACTGCAACTGTTCTCTTAAAATCTGTCTATGTGTTTTGTTTCCCGATCCCATAAGACTAGCATTTTTTACTGTTGGAGGTAGGCAGAATTTTTCTTACTGAAATGTCATCTCCAAGTGAGGAAGCAAGTCTTTGGGTTTTAGCAGGGCTCTTGTAAAGCAATCACTCTACAACAATGACATAAAAATCAGATCGACCTATGCCTAGGTTAAGGACTTAATTATACAGAGTAACTTTGTCAGATAAATGGGTGGAGAGATACAAAGTGTGGCTGTGGAGAGGGAGTAGATAACTAAAGTTGCTGTGAAGAAGTGTATGGCAAGGGAGAACATTTACTTGTGAGTCACATATTCAGAACAAAATATTGCCTGCCAGTAAGCACAGCTGGCATCGTGTTGAATTCATTCTGCAGTCCACTTCCTATTGTTGTCATTTCCTCACTGCGGAAGCCTTCTAGTTATGAGGAAACAATGATAGGTTTGTTTTAATATCAAAATCAAAATGCTCCTTTTGTAGCACACGAGTAGTCAGAAGCCAACAGAAATGCTTAGTAAACATGTTTCAACTGAAGGTGAGTAAATTTTTGTCCCGTTTTTCTTTCAGTTTTTTATTCCTTCGGTACCATCTGTAGCTGTCCTCAAGGTCCAGAGCTCCAAAGTCAAATTTCCTGATGTAGCAGGGGGTGAAGGGTGAAACTGCATCGTGTGAGAAAGGCTTGTCTTGTGATCAGTGTGCCTATCAGGAAGCTTTGAGAAACACCAGCTTAGTTATCTGCTGTGCCAGAGGCAGTTCTCTCTGAGTTTGAAAAAATCAGTTAAAGGAATGAGGCGAGTTGAATAACCTTCTTAAGTCTACTCACAGCCACTTTTTTCCATGATTTCATGTCTATATCACCCAGTGGGACCCAGCTGGGAGCTCTCAGCCTCCAGATGTGCCTGTGCAGCACTCTGTGCAGGAATTGGCTTGGATCTGAAGAGCTAAACTGTTGTTAGTCCAGACACTGAGTCTGAAAACTAAGTTCTCCTTTTGCATAGGGCAAATTTACTTGTGCACAGGCCTGGGTGATACAGCTATAGTGCTGACTGATTTGGAGCTCTCTTTGTTGAGCCTACAAATTGTCCTCTCTGAAGTAGTGCAGATATGTCTATATAAGACAATATGTGGACAATAGCAGTTCAGGGGGCTGGGTAAGCGAGCAATCTCCAGACTCTGAGACTCTTAAATACTGGTAATAAATTTCTATATTCAGTATCTCCCAGACACGCAGCTGTGGGTGAATGGATGGGTATACTTACTAGCTGCTACTATCAGCTAATAAGTACTTTCTGTCACACCTAACCTCTATTCCCAGCCTTGTGGAAAACAAACAAACAAACAAAAACCCCGAACCCTCAGAAATGGTAATTCATATGGAGAGAGAGGATGAGTGACCCTGGCTGGGCATTACTTGATATGAGCTGAGGTGAGAAGAGATGCGTTCTGAAGGGTAGGTGGGAGGATTCTGGTGGGAACTGAAGAACTCCTGGGGCTTGGAGGGGGAGAACAGTTCTTCATTTGCCTGCTCACTTAAAATAGTGAATTGTCCTTGTTTTTTTTTTTTTTTTTTTATCTACTGCTACCCGGCTAGTAGATGTCATGGTCGTGAGAGTGGTCTCTATGTCCTCTCAGATCCATGCAGTTGTAAGAGTGACATGGATAAATACATGTGTCAAGAAACAGCCATAGGCAATTGCCTTGTTATCAGATGCTTATACAACTCTTTCTCCTGGACTCCTGAAGTGTTTAAGCCTCTTCCTACCTGGAAAATATTGGGAGAAGTTGCCTGGGTGCTTTTTTTTTTTTTTTTTTTTTTTTTGATGGAGAGAGACTGACACTGAATTGCTTTTGTTTGCTTTTTTGTTTGTTTGTTTGTTTAAAAAAAGGGTGGGGGGGGATGAAAGTTTGAGAGATTTATTGGAAGAACTGTGTGAATGAGTATATTTCACATCCAAAGTACTTCTCTTCTACAGAAGTCAACTATGGTGACAGAATAAATTCCATGAAACCACAAGACAAAAATAAGAGATGGAAAACTGAATGGAAGAATTTCAGTAAGCCAGTTTAAAGTATGCTTTATGTTTTTAGACATAGCTTATATAACTCCAATGACAGATAAACATTTTGCAAAAATGTCATCTTTGTTGTAGTCCATCAACTACAGTAAGTGCCCAAAATAAATGTTTCTGACAGGGAATGTGTTGTGAGGAAAAAGTCAGTCTTGCTGTTCTAAATATATTCAATGTAAAAAAAATAGACATAAAAAAGCAAGCATATAACTTGACAAAAACCATTCCAACAGCCAGTCTTTTTTTTTCTTCTTTTTCTTAAGAAGTTAAAAAGGAATGGAATAAATATAGCTTCCTTACAATTCTTGGTTGGAGAACTGTAACCTTTCACACTCCAGGATGCTTCAATTCTAGCTCACTTTGGCTGTTCATGGCTCCCTCAGAGAGAAATCCCTTGGAATATTAAGGTTTTGATGGGAAGAACCGTTAGACTTTTCCTTGCAGTTGTAGCATATATTCATTGGAGCATCTGTTGCAGAACAATGCTCTCGTCTTTACGGGCTTTCTGCTGCAAGGCAGGGCTGTACTGTGTAACCGCACCCTACTGGGTGTGGGCAATTTCCCAGCTGCAGGGAAAAGTGAAGCTGTTCTGCTCTGACTAAAAACAGTTCCACAGTAGGTAATTCTGGCTTATAGAGTTAGATAAACTGAGAGACTTCTATTCCCTAGTTACTTCGGTGTTTTATTTATTTTTTTTTTTTAAATAGTGTTACCTTAGTAACAAGTGAGCAAAAAATAGGAAAGAAATCTTCACAGAGCACACATGCATACTTGGGTTTACTAGTGTTAGCTGTCTGCTTGTAGTCATGCTCTCCAAACAGGACTTTCCTGAAATGTCTCCAACTTTCTAAAGTCCCGTTTATGCTATCTTACGTATTGATGAATGTGTCGGTCTTTCCATGCCAGAGCTAGGACAGAAGTTTATATTCCTGTTATTATTGGGAATCATACTTAGAAGCGTTACCAGTAGGTCAAATTTCCCCTTAGGTGTCTGGTTACATCTGTGCTAGTAAACTAAACAATGACAGAGAACATTCCTGAGGCCTTCACTGTTGAATTGCTGGTGCTGTTCTTGACATGGTTTCCCCTTGTACTGATTGTCATTCTCCCAAGTAGCTCCAAGGTCTAGGTCAGTAACTGGCATGGACTACGAAGAAACTAGACGAACAGTGTAAGTGCAGCCACTCGGTCTAAGAGGCTGAGAGCTGAGCAGCTGATGCGAACAGTCTCATGAGTCTCATCTCAAAGTTGGTCTTTACACCAGAAAACAGTCTAGAACATGCTTAATTTACTAGCAGCATATTTAATTTACTAGCACAAATTTAACTTTCACGTTCTTCTCCTCAGTTCGTTTGCTTTAGTTAAAATGAGCTTTCCAAAAGACACGATCTCTTATTTAGTCCACCTAACCCACTGCACAAACATCAGTCACCAGAGACCGCATCAGTCCTCCTTAGCTTCTGTGCCTAAGGATGGAGAGAGACTACAATACAGAAGCAGGCATGAAAGGCTAAAATCCAGGACTTCAATCCTCAGGTTTTGGAACCTGTGTTATTTTAGGCATGTTGGCAGAGGGGAGGTGCAGAGTGCCCAAGGCAGAGGCATTTTTTCTACGCATTGGTAGGCTGACTGCAAGGATTTTTTTTTCCCCTCATATTTGTAGCTAGCATCTATGCTGGCAGAACTTTGTCAACGGTTTTGAAACTTCCAACATCAATTAAGGCAGTGATAGGAGATAAATGCTTGCAAAATTGATGGAGAACGAAAATAAACAATGAGAAAGCACATGTTGCTTAATTGGCAGCTGATGTGTGTGATCCTTTATTAGGATGCCAAATGGCTCTGTCTTCTATCAGAAGTGTAGATTCCTAAGGACTTTCAAGTCATAAAGTTAGTAACAAACTCGGAGGAAACCTCACTAGCCTCCTCGACCAGGAAGACTGAACCAGCTTGATATGTGAAACTTTGCCAGCATAAAAATTTTGGCTATTTAAGCAGACACTGTGACCTCTAGTTTAACTCTAGTGACAAAACACTTGATATAGATCCAGCTGCATCTAAAGAAAAGTTTTTTGTATTTTGCTGGTTAAGATGTGTAAGAACCTGAATATTTAGTGGAAGCTGTAAGAAAGACTACGTGCTAATGTAACCAATCCAGTCTTAAAAGTACAGAGAAATTTGAAGATCATAAAGACTTGTTTCTAAATGGTAGATGGTTCGGATGCTGCTAGTACCTCCTTTGGGTCTTCATGTGCTTTTCAAATGCGGGTGCCAGACACAAGGTAGCTATGGGTAGATACCAGCAAGTCTCTAAATAGACAGAAGGATCCATCCTTACTGAGAACACCGCAATCCAGGTGTCATATAGAGAGTCGTAGAATATCCTGAGTTGGAAGGGACTGGAACACAGTCTCCTGGGCAGTAGTCAAGGCACTAGGCCTGCTCGAGTTCAAGAAGTGTTTGGACAGCTCTCTCAGACATAGAGTTTGAATATTGGGTGGACCTGCCTGGAGCCAGGAGTTGGACTTGATCGTTGTAGGTCGCTTCCAACTCAGGATATTCTGTGGTTCTAGACTGGAGATATTGCCACAGGGATGTCTGAGAATTAAGGCATACCTTCCCTGCTGACAATCCTGCTGCAGAAACAGATGTATCCTGTAGAGGGGGAGAGATTTGGAGTTGTAATTTCTCGGGACAATACAGCAAGATTTGTTACAGCTTGACTGTCAAAATCCTTAGCTTGCTCCTTAGGTAATAGATATACAAAGCTACTTGTGTCTACTTTGGTGAAAATTTTTTAGGTTTATAGGTAGAAAGCATTAGGCAAGCAGTAAGTCTGGTTGTCTTTTTGAAGCAAAACAGTTAAAAGTATTGAAAAGTTATACAAATAAGAGTACCTGACATCAGTCTTTGAATGTGTGTTGATTCAAAAGCCTTTGCAGGCATGAAGACAAGGATCTTGTATTTAGCATTTTGACATGTATTTCTTCTTAATGCAATTCAGAGACATTGATTGGTCTGCATGACTCAGGAGAAAATCTATGTTGATCACTGCATCTGACAGATAATCCTTGCCTTAAGAACTTGTAAATGTTAGCCTCTTTTCATCTTCCAATTTCCAACATTTATTTGTGTTGGTGAAACCAGCTGATTTTGTGAGAGTAATAGTAGTGTAGGACCATTTGTTGGCTTTAGCAGTGTTGGCCTGACTCTGCGTGGCTTTGTGTCCTGTGCAATGTCAGAGTCTGTCATGAGATGCAGTGGCTACAAGAGGTACAAGCAGCATACAGTTAGGGCCTTTCCTGTGGCACTGATGCGGCATTTGTCCCCATCTCTACTTAGCAGATAGCTGTCATCCTGATAGGGTTCTGATTTTATTTTTTAGGAATGGATCCAAACTGCATGGTTAGTATTCAGGTTTGTACTTCTCAGTGTCTGTTCTCCATCATCTTTCGGATGACAGCATTCCTTCTTCCCTGGCCTCTCAGCTGAAGCAGCTAATGCCTTTCCAGTTTGAGTTACTGATACTTGAGACTCTTCAGATGAGACTGCTAATTAGCGGGCGAAACCACTGCTGACAGATGTCATCTGTGAAGCTCTGTGCTAACGGATACTATCCATGTACTATGCAAGTCTGTGGACATTTGTCTGTATTAAAACTGGAAACTGAGCGGCTTAACACCTTTGTAAAGAAGGCACTAAAGATTAGTCTTTCATCTAAGGGGCTAAAGGAAGCTGAGTATTTTCCAGCAGAAATCATTTGGCCTAAGTGTAATATCAAGCTTTTACAAGTTTCTCTATCCAAGATCTTATCCAAACTTAACAACCATTCACTAATCCTCACAAAACTCCTGGGAGAAAATTTCATGCAATATATTTCAAATCAATGGAGCTACATTTGCTTTTTTTTTTTTCCCTAAGCTAATTAAAGCATGCTTTGAAACATTTTTCCTGAGGTATTTGCAACTCTGACACTGTAGCAGGGTTAGTACTGGCAAGACAGAAGGAGCAAAGCACCAGGGACAAAAGTGAGACTTTTAATCTCTCTTATAAAAGCAAAAAAGCAAACAAACCACAGAGCTGGCAAAGGATAAATGTAAAGTTTAAAATTCGTGGAAGGGGATATTTCTTCCTCCTTATTCTCCTTTTAAGTGTTTTATCCTCTTGGTGTCCCTCAGCATGACTTGACTATGCTGAGGTTATGCCATGAAGCAGTGACCAGAAGAAGTCTGGGCTCCCAGCCTCTCCCTTGCCATCACTGCAGGCCCCTGCCACACCGTGCAAGTAACAACATGGAGCAGAATATAAAAAGGGAAAAGTTCAAACCTACTGAATCTCATTGTTTAACTGTGACTGACAGCAGCTGTCAGAAAGGGCTTCTTCAAGACTGGTATGTAAAATAGCAAGCCTCAGACATGCACTTTTCCATTGCCTGGTTTGTTTCTTCTGAAGAGGTTCTTACCTTCAGCAGGAAAATAGGAGGATCTATTACTGGAAAACATTAGTAGCAGGAGAGCAGTTTCTGTCTAGATGGCCCCAGGCCATTCTGATCATCTCTGGCCAGTTTAGGCTTCAAAACTAAGTGAAACATCAAGGACCAACTCTGAGCATGCTGTGGTGCCAGTATCAACAAACTGACTGTAGAAAGATTTCATCAGTTTAATTCTCTGTGTTCATTACAAAGTCTTGCTGGAACCCAGCCCTTTGTAGTCAGCTGCAGGATAAACCAAGGTCGCAGTGACACAACTTATAATCTCTGCTTAACCATTTCTTGCTTTCCTTCTGCTTTTCCACAGTCTAAACCCAACTTGGTCTCTGTCCCCTGCACTGCCTGCCTTAACCACTGGGTGCCAGGGGCTTCCCGGCAGGGAGCTTCTCATGCCCAGCTCATCCTTCTGTGATGGGAATGCTGCCTGCTGGTAAGCAAAGGCTTATGAAGAAACCAGTGTGATGTTCTCCAAATCTAGATGTAGAGCGTAAGAGCAGAATGCATGGAACTGTTGAGTCTTGTAACATGAATCACTTGTAAATTTGCCAGGGCACTGTACAAAATGCACATGTACAAAAGGAAGAGGCCGGTGTTCAACCACTTCACCTAGCTGTGGTTGTGCTCAGCTTGCACTCGTGATAAATGCAGGCTGTTCAGTGTACTGTGGGCAGCGGCAGAGAGAGCTGGCCTCACGCTCTTGCATACTTCAAGAAATTGCATACGTACATTCACCATTTGGCTGGCCCTGTGGCTCAGGCTGTCTGGAAGGTAACTAAAGCTGTGATTTTGATTGCACCAAGAATACCATCAGCTCATTTTATATGAGAATAAGTGACAGAAGTGTCACCATTACTTTGAGTTGCATTTCAGTAAGTGAGGGGATTCGTGACCCATTATCAAGGAGTCATTCAGCTCCTTTTGTTGTGCTGGCTGCCTTTTATTGATTTGAAGTGAGAATTATTAAGAGCTGATTTCTGCTTTACTAGTTGGAATTGTCTTTTCATTCTGTGTTAAAATACCAGCTAGTTCAAAGTATGCTAAATGTAAACAATTAGAAATAATGATCAAGAAAATCATAAAGCTTTGATGTATTTCAGTAGTACCTTCATCACACATGTATTTGCAACAGAAAATAATCAAAAAGCAGTTTCTTTCTCTAGTTGTTTTGAGTGGGTGACAACTCAAAAAAGATGAGGTACACTCTATACAGTCAGAAAAGTCTCTGTAGAAATGCCTCAAAACAGAAAAGCAGAACTGCACATACTAAGAAATGCGAATATAAATGATATCCCTTCTTCTAAGGCTCTACCTAATCACAACCACATGCTTAAATTACTAAGGCATAGTAAGGGTAAATGCCAAAGTAAATGCTTTAAAAATGTCTTTCTCTCTATTATTAATATCATCATGGACTATTAAAATTAAAGGGCTCTTTAAAACATAATTGATTTTTCATTATTTATCTGCTGTTACCATTATTCACTTCCTTGGGTGTGGGTAGTGAATCAGCAGAGGGATGTTTTATATCTGTACAAGTGTACATTAGATGTTTCACCTCTGTCTTTTTATAAATAGCACAAATGTAACTGTATTTGTGCACCTAGAATTTCAGGACATGAGGCAGCCTCTCTCTACCAGATCAGACTACAAAAAGGAGCTTCCTGCAGGCAGCCTGTCTTCTGCCAATTTTTGTACATTTTTCTAAAATGTCTGGTATTGATGACCAGAGTGCGTGGAGCGATGAATTCTGTGGACTACTGGTCCACTCTATCATGGGAATTCCTAACTAAAGTTATCCTGGGTGGCAGTGAGCATCTTGAACCTGGCATGGCTGGCCAGTTGTACCTGCAGCCTGTGTGTGTGTACCTGCCTGTCTGCACATGTACATACACTAGGAATAAGGGCTGAGTAAGGACAGTGTCTGCATGAAACACGATGGCCTGAGACAGCTATCACCCTCACTTAGGTTTTAGTGTAATCTAAAGGGAAAATCATTCAATTTCCTTATAGTCCATCATAAATTAAGAGCACATTGTTTGTTGTGATAGCTCCTTAATTTTGTGCTTATATTTCTGTTCACGTCGTAACAGTGAAAATTATCTAATTACTTTAAGACTTCAGATTATGTCAGTGTGAAACGTGCCACAGCCAAATTTAATGCACCTAGCTCTCTTCTGGACTTCTACCAATAGGATATGAAATAGTACAACGTAAGTATCTTTCTTCTAAGGAAATTCTTTGGATGAATTACATAAGATATCTGGAAGGTGTTTTCATCTCCAACACATGATCTACGACACGGTAGACAAAACGTGTTTAACAGAAATTAATACCAACTTTCACCGGAAGACTTACCTGTTACCATTGTGCAAGTATTCATTGTACCTCTCAATCCTCATTGCCAAAAATGTGATTTGGATGGAAACATAATGAGCTACATTTGAAAGCACTGGAGACCTGAAACTTGCATTTCTTTTGCTATCATTATGCCTACATTGGGACTTTTTTAGTCAGAAATGGGCTGGGAATTTTGGCAAGGGTTCTACAACAGGAAACATCAAGCAGAACAGTCGGCAGACAGCTAAAATACCAGCCAGTGGGGCTGTGAGCTCTGCCCTGGAGAGCAAGCACAAAACTAGTTTTGCCTAAAACCTAAAATATTTTGCTTCAGTTTCTGACAGCTTTTGATGTCTATTTTGCTATTCCTCTACAGGAACTGATATAAATTCTCTCCTGATTAAGAAAAGGACCAGAATGGGAACAATCAGGTACGCCAAGATAAAAACACAAGTGTATTTTCTGAACAGTGGGACCTGGGCTGTACAGTGGCTGCAGGCAATGAGTGATGAGAACGAGATGTGCTGTTGGAGCTGAAAACTAACAAAACTGTTTTCCATGTGTTCTTTTGTGGTGTTTCAGGCAGCTCTGTCCCCGGCTTCACAGCAGAGCCAGGGCTGTGCCTGGCAGTATTTTGAGCCCAGCAGCTTTCTCTGTAAGGGAGGAAGGAAGTG
Organism: Numida meleagris; assembly: GCF_002078875.1. Classification (NCBI taxonomy): domain Eukaryota; kingdom Metazoa; phylum Chordata; class Aves; order Galliformes; family Numididae; genus Numida; species Numida meleagris. Next base: position 19,640,986 of record NC_034414.1, read on the forward strand.
CCAGGTGGGTGCCTGCTCCATGGTGCATGCAAAGAGGCAGCTGCGTCACTGTGAGCATGTGAGGTGCAAACCAAGCTGTGGTGTGGCAGCAGGGGCTGTCAGTGTTGGGACTGTCAGGCTCAGTGTGCGAGGTTTGCCAGGGCTGCTTTGGAGAAGCAACAGAGCGGTGCCGTGGGCGAGAAGTGGCGTGTCACCACGCTGGCCAAGGGGGAAGGAGACAGCTGGCAGAAATGGGAACTGGCATTGATTGCTTAGTTTTGAAAGCATGCAATTCTTTTTTTTTTTTTTCCCCTAATTACCTCATTGACTCTTATTAATTTAATTTTATGTAACTGGTTTGTTTTTTTTGAATTCAGAATGTGTTATGGATATGGATGTTTGTGGTGTTTTCCCCTCAGGAAAGCTGTCATGCAGAATGGAGCTTGCAAAAAACTCCATCCTCTTCATTAGTCCTGGTACCTCAGATACGTAGTTTGATGTGAAAGTCTGAATCTTTTGCAATACCAAGAAGAGCACCTAAGCATTAGCGTGCTTGTTGTTTTGTTTCCTGCAAACTGGTACATTAGGCAAAAAATCTGACTTCATTCCTTTTCCCCACAATGATAGCATTGTACACTTGAATGCAGCCACAAATCAGCATCAACAATGGGAATCTTAGTTCATGGTACCAGTTTGAATTGAAGAGGTACTGGTGGGTGTCACAGCCTTAAAAATGGCATGGCTGAACCTGGATTTTTGAGGGGATTTTGTTTGATTGATCCATTAATTTATGTAAGTGTTGCTTAAACCAGACTCGCTGATATTTCTTTAAAAAAACAACAACAAAATCCCAAAACATTTCTTCTGACTTGGTTATAAAATTACTTTAGTTGAAAGGTAAGCTCTCTGAGTCTAACATCATCTCTAGGAAATCATTTCTTGCCTTGTAGCTACCGATGTTTCTGTGTCACCAGATACTCGGCTGGTTTTACCAAGGCCGTGCATCCACACTGTGAAAAACCATGTTGGCAGAAAACCCATTACCTGGGGAACAGGAGCTCAGGGAAGACCACTGCAGATGTGGTCTCATTGGCACTGTGTTTCCCTGGCATCTGTGCTTGCTGAGGATTGGTATCAGCTCAGGAAGGTGGTGTATGTGTGCAACAGAAAGGCTAGGCATCGGTGGCTGACATTTGTAATTTCTGTCTGTCTGCATACAAACCTGTGATAATAAAAGGCAACATACATGTAGTAGAGTCAACAAGGCCTGATGGAATTCTCTAGTTTTGCCCGTAATTCTTCATGACAATGCTACATGGGAGCATTACTGCCTGAATCCTCATGTTGTGAAGATACTTTGCCAGTATATGCTAATGTTACACAACTTACGTGGTGTATTATGCAGTGACACAAATACCAGGGAACTGTAGCAATGTTTCCAAGAAAAACCGCTTCCACTAGGAAGAATAATGATTAAATCAACACAAGCCCAGGTTTTTGTTATTAAGTCAGCTTAGTGACATTAACCTGAATCAGTGTGTTTGCAAATGATGCATGATGAATTCTCATATCTTCATATACAAATCATTGTAGTTCATACAAGTACAGTCCTTCAGGAGATATGCGTAAAGGTAGGAGTTTATATACCAATATGAAAACAGCAAAACTAATTATGTGTCAGTCCTTTATGCCTTATCTCAATATTGTGTTTGTAATCTCTAGAGAAGTAAGGTAAATGTGGGGCAGAATATCAGAAACCCCACTGCAGCAGTCTTGCCAGGAGTACTTCTGATGTGTCTCCCTTCGTGTAAGAAATCTCACATCTCCTGGCCATCTCCATTTCCTGTTTTTTTGTTTTGCATTATGAGCTGATTCTGGAGTGCATGGATTCAGCTCCAGTGAAACCAAACAGAGAAGTATTCTCAAGAAGTGCACCTAATGTGTTCTGACCCCAATAGGCTCAGTCCGGGCAATCCAAACGAAGACGTTTGAATTGAAAAAACCTTCAAATGGACCGAGTGAAATTTTTGTGAGTTAGAGCATACACAGTATCACTGCAAGTGACACTGATATAAATTTACAGGACATTGATGCTGCTAACAGTGTGGAAAATATAATAATAATTTTTACTTTACAGCTCCAGAAATATTTTTCAAAATATATAACTGGTAAACACTTCAGTTGTTGCTGAAAATACAGCCACTTCTACAGAGGAATATGTCAGCCAATTTACAGAACACAAACTACACTATATTTGTAGGAAGACAGAGGAAAAAGAATTGCATAAAGAATCCCTAGGAAAAATCATCATATTGCAGCCCAAACTTGATTTGATCTAGCATTCACCTCCAAAACTGGAGCTAAGATTCTGTGTTTTGTAGTAAGAGTCAATGTGATTTTTTGGAATACCCTTCTACATTTCATTGGGAAATACAGTGTGAAAATGCTTTGACTCAGTAAACTGAGGCAAGGGGCAGAACTAAAGAAAAATTGTGTAGTAAGCAAAAAGAGTACTCGTAACATCCTTGACATTTTTCCTGTCTGGCTTTCTGAAAACAAGGAAATAATCATTTGAGATACTGGTTAATCTAAAGACTTAAATTAAGAGGTAAATGTTGGACAAAATGTAAAGAAAATAGGGTGTCGATTAGTTACAGAAAAATACACTGCATTTTCAGAAGACCATACTAGAATTTTTTTTTCTTATTAAGCAGAAGGAAACAGGAAGCATCATTCTTTCGGTATCACCATTTATTCAAGTTTTATTCAACTACGGAAGAAAAGTCTGTTGTTAAAATAATAATATTAATAATAATAATAATTTTAAAGCTCTCTTTCCTTCCTGGAACAGGAAATGTAAAAATAGGTACGATCTACTTCCAATTCCTGTGAAAAGAGGTGAAAATCTCTCCTTTTTTTTTCTTTTGCCCTCCTTTAGTTCTGAAAAGACAAATATAGTGACCTAGTCAGTTTCAGCTATAAATATGCTTATTTAATCTGTTTGAAGTGACACATAAAACACTAAAGTACATAGAGATCCTATCTTGATTTTCAAGATTGCTGTCACATGCTCCAAAGCTGTGTCAAATCAGTTTGTGAGCTGTGAACCACTGCCCATCCATAAGATATATGAGTATTCAGTGGAATGCTTGATGACTTCTGACTACTGAAAGTCAGTTAGCATTATCAGTATTGCAGTGAAAATGACTCTAAGTATAACATGTAACACTTTTTTTTCTAAAATAATATCATTTTATTAGCTAGATGTCAAGTACATAATTGCTAAACACCAGTAGTATAGAATATGCTGCATTACTCCATTCTTTTTTTTTTTTTTTTTCAGAAAATTGGTTGGCCTGTTAGTAACAAAAAAATTGAGTACTGCTTTTCTTCTGGCTCGGGTTTGTGCTGAGGTATTGATTCTGAGTTACAAACTTCCTGTGCCATGTCTCTCTGTTCTCTTGTCATCTTACTTAAATCTATAGCTTGAAAATGAATGTATTAGATTTTCAGATGTCCAAGAGAAGCTTCATTTTCAGAACCAAACAGACTTCTAATCCAAATAGGTAAGCCTCAAATACTATGCAGCTCAAACCCAGGCGTCTTGAAGCAGGAGCCTCAGATTCTAAAATTCTCCTTCCCCTGTAGTCATGAGTTTTCCTGTGTTTGGACAGCTCTTCCATTTCTCAAGCTAAAGGGGCAGAAGAAAAATTTTGGATTTTTTAGGTCTCTTAAATGACATGACTATAGAACCGGTCAGTTCTGCGAGGGCTTGAAGAAAAAATTAATCTCTCTCAAATGCTAAGGCCAACTTTCCTCTCATCTAGTGCAGGGAGCTTTCTTCCAGAATACTTTCTTGGTTGTGTCCAGCAGCATGTATTCATCTCCTTCTGCAGATATGATCTACGTGATTAGCTGGAACTGAGTCAACAACCCCATACTAGGGCACAGGATACAGGAGGATTTTATTACGAGTTAGGTTTCCTGGAGGGAAGTCCAGTTAAAGAGGAGACTCACATTCTCCCCAGTCCTATTGTTCAGTCCAACTTGGACCCTGGCCTTTTCTGTTTATTTATTCAGACAGCTCACTGCCTTGCATACCATTCCATATGTGTACAGTAAACACTGGAAGGTCACTGTAGCGGTAAAAATGCATTGCAGCTATGAACGTCCACATCTTCCTAGGGTCAGCTGCTAATCAGTTCCTTCTGCCTTTTCTTCCCTTTTGACAGGCTAATGCAAGTAGGTACATGCATGCAATCTGTATCCTGTGCACAAAGACTTTCATTCCCCTGAGCACTGAAGTATACTGGAACTTTCATCAGATGAAAAAAATACCTTTCTGTCAGCAAAATGTTTCCTTCAGGGGTAATGGGGGTGACAGAAGAATTCGCTACTTAACCTTCTGTATTTACTGCAGAGGAAGAATTTTTTTTTTTTTTTGGCTTACTTTTACATACTGTGTGTGTAAAAAAGGGGACAATATGATATCGGATTATAGTTCATTAGAATCAGCTTCACTGACTTTGCAGTTCAGACCATGAGTACATATTTAGCGACAACATTGTTTAACTGATGTTAACCCAGTTATTTCCCTATACCTCCTCCCAGGAATGGGTGCCATCATTGTGCCATGGAATTTTCCTCAGCAAGATATCTGTCATTCATGGACTTTGGACAATATAGATGTGGAAATGAATTCAGATATGTTTGCAATTGTGAAGAAGGAGTGATTGAAGAGCAAAGAACATTCCTTGCTAGCTTCAATTTAGCTAATACAGTTAAAAATAGTGGTGGAGACCCATTCTGACCATTAATATGCTACTTTGCCTACTAACTAAACACAAGCTAATTGGGTTCCCTGCTAGCCTGCCTGAGTTGAGATTTATGCATTCAGACAAGTTGCCAATTTTCAGTTTCTTGTAACAGCAGCAAAATTAGACTAACCAAGAGTCTATCTTTGGTAAAACTAGTTTATGAGCAGGTTGGTCATTCACAATGAAAATGGATCTATCTGATAACAAACATGCAAATACACTTGCTTTTGCCTTTTGCTTCAAAAATCCCGTGCATAGTCTTGAACATCATCTCTTCCATGCTGATGATCCCCATATACTAGATGCAGTCTAACACAATGTCCCTTCGTAAGACATGTATCCCAGCTGAAGGTGAGCATCACAGTTTGTCTGCATATGTGTCCCACCTGGTAGACCTTCTGGCCTGTGATCTAATGTAGTATAGCTTAGACATTGCTTTATTCATGTCTCATTAAAGGTATTTATTCCACAGTTCGGAACTGTGCCTTTTCTTAGCCATGACCTTGGCAGATGTCCCTTCTGTTGCAGAGAGAGGATGTGAGAGAGGGCATGCTCAGGGCATGATACACTTGGCATTGATGAGTGGTAATCCAGAATTACTGACGAATTGACATTTTTTTGTTATTTTGATTTCATGTTTCAGCAAGGTGTGAAAATGATGGGGAACGGAGGGAGGCTATTTTGCTGAATTTTTTTTTTGTACTAAAGCCTGAGTGTTGGCCTCGTATCTGCTCTAGTGAGTTAGCAGTATACACACACAAAAAAACTTGAGTTTCCTTTATGAATGACTGAAATTCCAGTTTTGCCTGGCACAAGAGTAAGTTTCACATAAAGAACAGTCTCTGTGGAGAGTTTTTGGAAATAAATCAAAAACCTGAGAGACCAAGAAAAATTCTGAGAATTGGAGATGTGACAAACCACGTTGCCCAGCTTCATATTGGCCCAGTTAGGATATGACTCTCATCCACAAAATGTACAGTCCTAGACAGATTCCACAGCTGATATTCAAACACCCATGTAAGCTCTCCATAGGAGAGCATGTCTGTAAACTCAGCCATTTGGCCACCTCACAGTATTGCTCATAAGCAATGTGAATACGTGCAGACGGGGTTCTCTAGTTAAATACATTTATACTGGCAGTCATGAGCTGACTTCTACTAGTGCACAGGCCCTTCTTGCTTGTGAAATGTTATCATATGCAGACTGCACCTTCATTTAAGCAAAGTAGCACTTTTATCATCTTATATCTTCTTCCCTTACAAATACTATCTATCTCTGCTACACTAGCATAGTTTGTGGCACCTTTGTGCCCCAAAGATCTATCTCATAACAATAAATAATTTGGGATAAAAGGCATCTGATAACATGGAGAAATAATCCTTGGAGCTGTCCTTCACTTTACCACCCATATAGCTTTCACAATCCATGCATGTTCTGAGTATTTGCGTCTTACTCAGCCTATCTTTCAGATCCTTCTCTGTACACAAAACCTTCTCAGCCTCTCTACTTCAGTCTTACGATGTAGCCACGCTCATCACTTCTGTTCCACACTGAGCCACTATGATCACTTCTAGTGCAACCCATGATTTCTCCTTGACCTCTGACTAAACCATGTTCTGTGCCAGTCAGCTCAGGAGGTGAATGTATCCTGCTGTGTCTACATAGATTCATTGAATCCACCTGGTTCTGAGGACTACATAAAAACATATTGAATAGGTTTAGACGTTTTAAAGAAGATAACCTGTGTTTCTGACTGTGAAGAAACAACGCACAGTAGTGGCTTTCACCACATCAGGATGCTTCTGTCTCAGCCATTTTGTACCCACAGAATGTAACATGGTCATCAAATAAGATGTGGGAAGTAAAAAAAAAAAAAAAGCAAACCAAAAACCAATGGATGAATCACAGCAAGATGGGTTGAATAGAGAAAGACATCTTAGAAGCATCTTGTAGCTAGAACTGTGCAATTTGACATCCGTTTGCCAAGAAGAGTCATCTAACACCTACTGATTCACTTGTTTTGCTGTGAGAAAAATGCCTTATACCACATGCCTTATACCACATGCATACTCTTTTGGGTGTGCAGCTCTGGTAGAGAACGTAACCTAAAGTTGTTGTCAGCAGATAGCTGATACATGAAATATCAGACTTCTTCACAGCTGGTAACTGAGTCATTGGTCACCTTGCCAAAATTACCACTGCGGTGACCTCTATACTGGCACAGCTGACAGATTGTAAGTGGAGTGAGAAGCTGAGGCAATGATATTTGTAGCCATGTGCTGTGTGGTTATGAGTGAAGACCCGTATCATTTTTGAAAGCTGGAGGAAGAGGTATCACAGTAATTTTGATATGAGGTAACAAGTCAGGCTAAGATTTATTGCTCTGTAGATAAGTAAGGAAACTATTTGAAAGAAGCCACTCAAAGTATCTGGAAAGTTAAAGCATTGCCTCAATATGAGGACCTAGAGAAAGAAAGGTGTGAGTTAAAGAGGCAGGAGGGCCATATCTTACATATAGTATACTATAAAATGGAAAAAAGAAATGCTAAGATTGGAGTAGAGAGTATAAACATGCATTGGTAATTAATTTCTTGTGTGTGTTTTAAATTATCTGGAGACAAGATGAAGGAGAAGATAAGTGACCAAAACAAAAAACCCTCCCTCAAGAGGATAGAACGACAAGGCAAAAAGGAGGTAGGAGAACACAAAGGGCAAAAGAGTTTTGCAAGAGAACAGCCTTGTGTTTCAAAAATGGATGGCGTGTCGGAGATGATGGGAACTGAACTGAGGACTGACTGAAAGGTATTTAGAAAATTTGGCATACCACTCTGAGGTCTATGGTATAGAAACTGGATTGGAGAGGGTTTAGGATAGATGTTTAGGATTCTAAGTCATTAATTTAAACATTCTGTTTACTGAGCTTAGGGATGAAAGCCAAGAGGGAGATGGAGAAGATAGAGATGCTAGAGAGACACAGTCAGGAGTGAGATGGGAAAAATTAAAGCAGGATAATGGAAGAAAGGGTTTATTCTGCTTTCTTGCCCGCTTTGGAAACATATTGTGGTTTCTAGCAGAGGTTAATATAAAGAAGGCTGGTTGCCACCGCTTTTGCCTGACTAAAGAAGGCTGGTTGCTGTTGCTTTTGCCAGGCTATGATTTGTGACTGTAAAGCATCACACACAAACACGCTTTAGTTCCTTTCTTCATTTAGATCTTCTCTCCCGGAGGGCTAGTTTGTTTGTCTTCTCCCTCGGTGGTTTGCCACTGACGTGACAAACAGCATTCAATGCGGGAGAAACACAAGCCTTAGAAACACAGAAATTGGAGATGGAAAATTCCACTGTAAAAGATCAACTAGCCCACTGTGCTTGGTAAGCCAAGGCATGAACAATAGCATTGGGCTTATTTAAAATCCCACAGAAGAAGTGCTCCTGAGCAACTTCTCCACCAGGTAACGGATCTTATAGCCAAGCCATTGTAACAGTGCTCATCCTAATCTTTGTCATCTCGTTTCATCCTGTTTTCTCCTCCTTCACAATAACAGTGCTCTCAGTTTTGCAAACCTCAGTTGTTCAGCTCTCATGATGCCTTATCCTATTTCTAATTTTTGCAGCTTTGCATCTTGTACCTTATGCACAGCACAACCAGCTGTATTCATCTCTTTCAGTTCATATGACAGTGTCTCTAAATCAGTACTTACAGCTTCTACTTTTTAAAAATGAATTCCTTTAGATTTGCTGATGTCTTTCTGATGAGATTTTCAGGACAGAATGCAACAATCTGTTGGGATGTATGGGAACTGTTAGGTCATGGCCTGAACCAGTGATTGAGCACCTGGTGAAGGGGCGTAGCCAGCCCTGGAAGCACAGGTGCAAACAATTTGCCTGTGCAACTGGAAGGGTCCACCTGTGCAACACAGAGTCCACTTCTTCCTAACCTCATTTAAGGGCTGGCAGCCGAAAGAGAAGCATCTCAACTCGGAGATTGTCTCCTTTAGGAGTTTTTAGGGAGCCCTGATCTTCGGGAAGGGGTAAGCCATTCCTTCTTTATTACCAAATCATGACCACTACCTTTCTCAGGTGATCTAAAACTAGTAAAGGTAGCTATATCTTCTGCCTCCTGTCCTTACCTGAGGTTATGCTACAATGCCACTGACAGAAGTCCATCTTACGAAGAAATGTGTATGAAGTATACTCTCTGATTGTATTTGTTTCTGTTTCTGCCAATCTGCCCATCATTTCATCTTACAGATATGTCTACATTACTGTCTGTTGTCCTGTTGTTTTAGGTGCCTTCAGTGTTACAGCTATTGAGAATCCCCTTTCTGAATGCATAGCTTTGATTTGAACTATTTCTCTCTAAATGTAAAATATGTGTCTTCTTTCTCTTTTTCTTTTTTTTTTTCCCATCTGGAATTGCCTAGTTTCCTGAACCTCACTTGTGCCAGAGCTTTGATTGGTAAAACTAATAAAGTTCTCTCAACCCCACAGCTTGGAGACGTTTCCCTCCCTTTCCCTTTGCAAGCTTGAAATCATAACGTGAATGTTCAACTGAACTTCAAAAAAAAAAAAAAAAAAAAAAAAAAACCTTTGCAGGAGTTGTTCAAGCTTTGTAGCATCTCAGAGACATGAAGTTCTCTCTTTACAGCCTGAAGAGAAAGGTGAAAGAAATTGCTGAACAACTTTTGCAATGTCCGAGCTAGGATAGGAGGTTATGGTTCCCAGCTTATTCCCAGCCATCTGTCCCACATTCTTTAAGTTAAGCTCAAGTGTAGCTACTGCCTATCCCTTTTCTATTAAAACCCTCCACTTAAACTGAAGGCAAATTTTTACTGCTTGCTTGTGTGCTCTTTCTTTTGCTCCTTTGACAACTAGTAAATCTGTGCTATCCCAGCAGATGGAAAGGGAAAGAGGTCTTTGATGGACAGAATAAGAACAGACTGAAAGATGGTGACTGCTTAACATGGTTCAGCTGCAGCCCTCAGCCTCTTGAAAATTAGTGCTAGAATTAGGAATGCTCTTTAGACATTATGGTTCTCCTCATTGCCCTGCTAGACCACACTGTGTTTTTTGTTGTTGTTTTTTTTTTTTTCCCAGAACTCATTTCTGAGAACCATATGTTGAAGACCTGTCAGATCACACAGACAAAGCAAAGGCTATATGCCATGGATTCTTCCCATCATCGAGTGCATTATAAAGCAAGCCAATTAAAGGTCACATTTGTTAGTCACAACTTTTGTGGTTTGGCTCTTAGTGAGGAGCAGGCTATGTGAGAGCAGGACGTGTGTGTGCTCTAGGCTGTCTTGCTGTCAAGTGCTGCAGAGAGGATGTGTGGTGTCAAAGCAGAGTGTCAAAAACAAAGTTAAGGCTGTAGCTATTTCTCACATATCCGTTCAATATAAGCGTTTGTAGCAGCATCTTTGATGTTGTCAATTTGCTTGCTTTTTAGTTAAGACAATGCTGTGGAATTGAGCAAGGCCGAAGAGACAATTCCTTGCACACAAAGCGAACAGCAGTCTGTAGCACTTGTTGGCTCCAATGCTAGAAACAGATACTTGTAAATTCTCGCTTGTCTATGGTTTCTAAAGAAAGTTCAGTGCTTCCCACATTCTTTTCTTCTTGGTGATCTGTCTAAAGGTAAAAGTGAAAATGGAGCTGCTGAAGGTCACTTTCCTCATCCATCAATCTAACAGATAACCCTTCTCATTAGGTATTTTCAATTGCAACTCTGTCCCACTCAGATAAGCTTTAGGGCAGAATTTCCCTAACTGTAGAAGTTAGGTGTTGTTTAAGGCAGCACCTCTTGTAATCAGCTGAGGCATACAGACATTTCCAGAGGGTAATTTCTCCTAATGTAACACAGCTGTCTGACCCAGGTGAGACAAATTAGCTCTGAACATGCCTCCTTCCCCACTAAAGAAGCCCAGACAAAGTGTGTTGATTACAAGAGGTTTTGTACGCTCTTGTATAGTCAGAGTTAGGTAAGCTGGAATTCCACTGGAAGACTTTCATCTTCCTCTTGTGTGCTAATGTTTCTACTTGTCTTTCTTGTCTGTCTTTGCTATGTATTTGATCTTCCCACTACCTACACTCCTGCATAAGATAACTGGGGTCTTTGCTGTCAGTGACAAGGACTCTCTCCTTTCCACAAAGCTCCTTTCGAAGGCTGTAGTTACAGAGAGGCCCACCTTCTTCCCAGGAAAGTGGGAATCTCTATAGCTCTTTCCTTCATCTTCTTCCATAAGAAGTTGTCCAGCCATAAAACGGGATGGTCATAGTAAGTGAGCAGCTCTCCTCTCCTAAACCTTAGGTTACGGACCTCTGTACACTCAGGTGTCTGTCTCACACCTGACTCATTCTCAGGTTTTGATTCATAACCACGTGAGCTTAAATTTGGGGAGAGATACTGGCTCCTGTGATTCTTTTTTGTTGATGATGATTTTCTTATTTTTTTATGCAGAACACAGAATTCGCTATGTTCTTGTAGTGTTAGAAGCTGAGATCTGCTCTATGGTCTGTACTGGTTTGACCTGAATACTTACTCCTCCTAAAACTTCCCTGTGTGTTGTTTTTTTTTTTGTTTGTTTTTGTTTTCTTGTTTTTTTGCAATGCTTCTCGCAGAGCACAGCACTGACCAGGTACATCAGGTCACCATTTGCTTCATGTGTAACATTTTTGGAAATTTTGCTGACCCATGAAGAACATTTCAAGCATGATAAACCACAGCCTTACTTCTCCAGTCTCACAGCATCTTTAAATTCCTGGCTAGACTGTGAACCACAGGTTGGAGGCCACCACTCAAACTGCTTCTGCAGTGTTTTCACTGAGGGATTAACAAGTGTTGGCTTGAAAAGCAGATGCAGAACAAGTGACAATATGTGCTTTCAATACTTAGCAGATTACCACATGCACTAAAATTTTATGTGCTGGAATAGTTATCAACTGTCATAATACACTTCATCCTTCTGAGACAGGAAGCATGTTTTTCTACGTGTCCATAGAGTCTGCAAGTTCCAGGTACTGATTTTGTGTTCTTAAGAGTAAATCCTATTTGTGTTCCTCCGGCAGCAGGGAAGAGTCGCAATGCCTCAGTGAGGCTTTGTTTTAAGCATCTAGATTTGGAAAAGAAGAAACAGAGACAGGAGAACCACACGCAGCAAGTGGTGTCCTCTCAGCTCGCTAGGGCCGCCTCCAGCACAGCTCAGTGTCAGAGGATCCATCCCAGCACGGGCTGTTGTGCTAACACAGCACTTCCAGGGCAGCAGTAGCTTTCCTGATGCTAGGACCAGACTCAAAGCAATTTTAAAACTATGATTTCTCTTAAAAGCCAGTGCTTTGGGTTACCAGACACCAGTAGTCCTGCGTGCTAATGAATTCATAGGATTCTCTTAAGCACTCGGAGAAAATGGCTCTGTTTTACCAATGTAAATGTCTCCTTCCCGCACTTGAAGGTCTCAGCTCCTTCAGGGGAGCTTCAAGTAGCTCTCCACACGTTGGCGTGACTGCCTGATAGTATTCGTAAATGCGATGTGACTGATTGCAACTAATTGTGGCTTTTTAATCTCTTGAAGGTTTCAGCAGCTTCCTGTCCGATACTTGCAGCAGAAAGTGACAGCTGAACACCGCACCGGGCTGTTGCTGCCGAAGCGTCCTTGAACCGTAAGGTTAAGGTAAAACCCGCCCTAGCTTTAAGCGGCCCATCCAGCGCACCCGCGCCGCGCGTTTATGGGCGGTGAGGAGCAGCCCGTGCAACGCGGTGCTAAGGAGGGCTCCGTGCACCGGCTCAGGCTGGTGGCAGCCGGGCTGGAGCCGGTCGCAGCCGCAGCATCTCAGGCCCGTCGGGGTCGAGGGCCTCCGAGCCCTTCCATCGCGTCCCTTCGTTCGCTTTCTCTAACGGCCGGAGGGATTTGCTTTTCCTGACCCACCGAACCGAGGCGGGGTCGGTGCCCGGGGGGAGCAGCGCCCGCAGCCCCGGGGTAGCTCAGCCCGGCCCGGCCGCCTTTGTCTGCACTGGGAGGAGCCAGCGAAAGGCAGATTGTAAAAATAAGGGCTGGCCGAGAGCCAGGAAGTGTGGAATCCTGGCCGGGTGGTGGCAAATTTCGCCAGATCGCGGCCAGAGGCAGCGCGTCTTTCAGCCTGCGGCGGGGCAGCGGCGGGAGCGGAGCTGAGCGAGGAGCGGAGCAGCGGGCGCGGAGTAGCGGCGTTCGCTGCAGCCCGGCCCGCCGAGCGGCGGCGGTGAGTGCGAGGGGAGCCCCGGGCCGGGACGCCGGGGAGGGGGCTCCGCCGCCGGGGAGTGGGGCTGGCGCGGGAGGCGCGGCCGCGGGGTTGTGCCCGGGGCGGCTCGCGGAAGGCACAGGGCTGAGCCCTCGCCCCGCTGCGCCTCCGAAGCAAAGCGCCGGCATTAATCCAGAGCAAGTTTTCCATTCGAAAACATTAAAAATAGACCCTCCGGTTCCACAGTGCCGCCGAGTGAGTCATTTCCAAGCAAAATGTGTCCGCCTAACCCTCCCCCCCAAGGAGACACGATAATTCTGAAACCGACGGTGAAGGGAAGGAGACTTTTCCCCTAAACAGACCGAATTAACACGTAGCGGCTGCAGGAGGAGACAAAAGCCGCAAGCAGCGGGCTGCCCGCTTAAAGGAGCGCGGTGCAGCCCCGTCCCATTCTCTCCTCTCCCTGCTGTGATGCCGCCCGCGTTCCCCTGGGAGGCGCCGGGAGCCTCCCTGCCCCCGGGGCGCTCGTAGCCGCGTGGACAAACCCCGCTGTTTTGTTTCTTCAGCTGTCAAACCCGTCCCCTGTCACCTCTGTGGGACGTCAGCCACAGCCGTGGGTCATGCCAGCAGTGACCGACGCTGCTCCTGGCTGCCTATGCTGAGAAGGCAGTCTAAAACACGGTTATTTTTCTCTGCCTTTCCTGGTCATGTGATGATTTGTTCATGCAAGCGGGCTGTCTCAAGCAGAGGGACTTTTTGTTTGTCAGCAACAAGTGTTCAGTGTATTTATAGGTGATACTGCAATTATGTGCTATGGAAGGTTTCAGTTGTGCAGAGCTCACAGCTACCTGGATCAGTGTCTGAAAGCTGTTTATATCTCTTGTATGATGCCATTTCATAGAATCATAGAGTTAGGTTGGAAAAGACCTACAAGCTCATCCAGTCCAACCATCCACCTACCACCAATAACCCCACTAAACCATGTCTCTCAACACTATATCTAAATGTTTCTTGAACACCTCCAAGGACGGTGACTCAACCACCTCCCTGGGCAGCTCATTCCAGCGCCTGACCACTCGTGCAGAAACGTAGTATTTCCTAATGTCCAGCCTAAATTTCCCCTGGCCCAACTTGAGGCCATTCCCCCTTGTCCTGTCACTAGTTACAAGAGAGAAGAGGCCGACCCCCAGCTCACTACAACCTCCCTTCAGGTAGTTAGAGAGAGCAATAAGGTCTCCCCTGAGCCTCCTCTTCTCCAGACTGAACAATCCCAGCTCCCTCAGCTGCTCCTCATAAGGCCTGTGCTCCACTTCCCTCACCAGCTTCGTTGCCCTCCTCTGAACATGCTCCAGGGCCTCAATGTCTTTCTTGTAGTGAGGGGCCCAAAACAGGACACAGTACTTGAGGTAGGGCCTCACCAGGGCTGAGTACAGAGGGACAATGACTTCCCTGCTCCTACTGGCAACACTGTTCCTGATACAAGCCAGGATGCCATTGGCCTTCTTGGCCACCTGGGCACACTGCTGGCTCATGCTCAGCTGAGCATTGACCACATATATTCAAAGCATATGGCTCTTATTTCACAGTGAGGCAGCATGCCTTAGATATAGAAGCCGATATGCAGGCTGTGTTGTTTTTCTTCTAAAACAGAAGCTACAGTCCAACTGTGCAGTAGCCCCTAATGATGTAGATGGACCAACAGAGACAAGACCTGATAATCTGACTATCCTTACATTAGGAAGCACCTAGCTGGGGGGCAAAGTCCTGCTCTTTGACTCCTAGGAAGAACTAAGTTAGCACTCTGGCAACAAAAATGACCTATAGCTGAAAATATGTGCAGTAAGTTATGCCAGCTATTTTACAGCCGTGTGAAGGATGTGAGGTTTGAGAGCAAGACCTGTGGTAGCAACCCAAATCTAATGCTGTTTCTGAATTGGTAAGTAGAGAACTGTGATGTAAAAGCACTTGCATTCTCTTTTTGCTGTTTAGATTCTGTTTTGTCTATTCATGCTATTTATATATTTTACAGCCAGGAGAGACTATTACGATTTATTGACTTGTCACAGAGGGTGCAGGGCATTCAGACAATCCTGCAGTCTGCGATGTTTCTTTTGGCTGTAACGTGTAGGAGATTCGTCCACTTAAAAGTGCCACCGAAGTACCAAACTGAAAAAAAGTAAATAGGAATCTTTTGTGTTCCAGAACACAAGAAAAAGCAGACATAGCGTCCCGTGTAAATGAAAATTTGTCTGTAACCTAAGACAGTGTATCCTCATTATGCACACTTCATAGTCAATGTATGGCATTGTTGCTAAGTTTTTAGTGCCATGGACTTTTGTAACATCCTGGAGGGAGAAAACATTTCAACTTGGGTTCAAGACCAGCTGCTTTTTGGTGAAACTCAGAGGAAGCTTTTCCAGAGGTGCATTATTTTGTAGTCCTCTCTGATGAGGTTGTCCTGAATCTCTGATTGAAATAGCTGTCAAGTTGCACTGAGACCCACACAATGGTAACTGCATGTTAGCAGTGTTGGAGGTGGGCAGGGGAGTTCAGGCAAACCGTCCCACATGGGACTATTATTTTCTATGTCAATTTAGAAGGACTGTTTCCTTTTGGTATTTCTACAGCGCACTTCAGGTGACAGTTCAGTTCCATACCACATTTGTCTTCAGCTTTTAAAACTATCTGTTTAGATACTTAAATAAAATTCTGTGTAATTATTTTCTTGCAGTATATTTACGAACTGTCTGATGTCACCTCGGATTCTGATAAGACTTCCAAGATTCACTTTCAAAGCTCAGCTGGAACGCAGGTAACGTCTACTGACTCCCCAGTTCCTTTTGGAAGGGTGGTAATTCCTTGCATTTCTAGCAATGACAGACACAGAATAGGTGTGATAGTTCTCACTTAAAGTGAGAGAAGGAATGGAGGCCTGAGACTTGAATAGATCATCAAAAGCTTGGAAGCAGGAAGAAAGTAAGCACTAAAAGTATATCTTTTAAACTCACTCAATGTGTTCAGTTTTCTTATGTGACTTTTCCAGGCCTCTGTATGTTTTGTAGTTTTTTTCTTCCCTCCTTGTACGGCCTTTTGTCCTCGCTGTTTCTGCCGGTGTGAATTCAAGCATAAATACGCATTGACTAAGTATGTGCTGGGCTCCAGAGCTTATTCAGTAGGGCATAACAACCTGTTCTTATTCCATTAGATAGAGCTAAGCATAACTCAGAGGATGGAAGATTGTGCTGAAGACTTCAGCAAACGCCCTGTGATACCAGAGGTGGCTGAGGCTGGGCTACAGTGTAAATCGGGCTGCATAACTGCTGTGTTTTGTAGCCCTAGGGTTAAAAATGGGGAGTGTATTTCTGTTTTTAATAATAACAATAGGAAATGTGAAAGCAAGGAGGAAAAAAAAAGGAAAATGTATGAAGTTCAAGAAAACACAAAGGTGATAGATTTGCAGTGTAGGTAGTTCCTAAAATCATTGCAATTGCTGACGCTTCGTTTGGTCTTGAAGAGGTGTATCTTGTCTGCTTTCTGATTAACACTTCTAGAGAAGTAATCATGTCATTACGTTCAGATTGATACTTTTTGGTTCTGAATCTGTGTTCTCCCTCCCCCTTCCATCTTTTTAAAATGGGTGACCTTCATCCTGGTGTCTTTAAGAAAGCATTACTGTGGTTCTCCTTCATCTGTTCTCCTCTCATAACTTTAAGAATTAGTGAATTTCACTGTACTTGACCAAGGAAGGAAAAGACAGAAAGGATAAAGTTTCTCTGAGCTTTGCGAAAACATTTTTAGAGCTTGTGCTGGAAGAAGGGCTCTGGGGAGAGTTATCCCCTCCTGCACATGTGAAACCCAGAGGGAGCATTTTAGTTCTGCTACTCATGTAACTACTGAATATGAACAGTTTATTTGTTGAGCAGCTCCTTTTTTTATTTTTCCCACATAGCTTCTCCACATGCTAAGCAAAACTGCTGTGATCCCTGCAGACTGCTCGATTACTTTGTAGCTTTTGAAAGAGTTAATACAAGTATTTCCTGAATTTTGTAGCAGATGCTACTGGGGAGTTATTGGAAACAGGTTGATGCTGCTAAAAGTTTAGTTCATGTGTTTGAAAACACATTTGTCATTCCTTAAAGCCTTTTGTACAGCAAAAAGTCCGACAGCTTACTCATACTGTTGTCATTCAAGTGATACATTCTTGGCTTGCTTTGCTCCAGGAGGGGTGCCCTAACTGGTGCATCTGCTAAATGCTATTCCAAACAGTGGGAGGAAATAACTATTTATGTGTGTCGTCTTTTTTTTCTGGTGTAAAATGTTTTTGTGCTGGGGCTTGTTGCGGTGTAGCTGTGCTCATTAAAAGGCATTCTGGTAATCAACAGAGTCTGAGGCTTGTAGATGTCAGAATAAAATAGGCCAAAACTGATGGGCAACTTTAGGGACTGAGCTCCTTGGAGTATTATTTTGCTATTAAATCAGTTGTGTTTTTTTAGATTGTAATAGCTTGAATTTGTGGTGTGTGTGTATATATAATCTTGATCTCTTTAGCTCTCATTAAACTGGCTTGTTCTGTGCCTGTAGCATTTTCATAATTTGTTTTATAGGGAATTGTATTTACGTCTATATAGATGTGAATTAGTCTTCCTTCTAACATGCCATGAACTCCAAAAAGTCTGTGGTGGTCTCTGAATTACAGAGAAACATCTCATCCCATGATGGGATACAAGCAAAGGCTTTTTTTCCTCTCAATCTAACTACAGTTTCACTTTGAGTTTCAGATTGACTTTAACCTCAAGAACTCAAAGCACAACTACGTGGAAACCACTGAATTTCTTTTCAATTGCTCCTAAAGCCAAGTTAGAGAGATCCTTCTGTTAGTGAATTTGTTTGGGATTTATAATGAATAAATGCGCATTGTGGGTCTGGTTGGGTGAGGAAAGTATGAAGGAGGAGTTCAGTGTATAGTTGTAATATAGGAGATGTGAGATCCTGTTTTGGGTAGCTAAAGAATAGCAGTAAAACTGTCAGACATGTGGGTACATACCAGAGGATTGACATGGTATTAGGAAGGGCTGTGTTCCCATATTCTGTAGATGCTCCTTTTTTTCTAATGTGCTTCATCTCCATAGTTAACATCTATCAGGTTTAATTAGGGATAGGTGAGGACTGAGCACTTTCAGATTACTTACAGGCCACAAAGTTGGTGCCTTCATAGTGGTTGGGTGGCCCAGCAAAATAATTAAAAAAAATAAAATGTTGGCACCTTTTGATATCGAGCCACCATTGAAAAGAAGAGGTAGATGAGATGATTCCTCATTCTTTACAACTCGGTGGAATTCTTTGACAAGTTTCATTAAAGAACCTTAAAGGTGTATTTTTATTTCAATTTTTTTTTTTTTTTTTTTTTTTTTTTTTTTTTTTTGTGAGTAGGATCCTGGCTTGGGAGGTGGAAGACCTGGGTGAGTCATTTCTCTGGCTTTGCAGCTTCATCTTCTCAGCCAGAAAATGGAGATAATGATTTTTACTCTCCTTATTAATAATCCTCCTAGAGCTCTTGACGAAAAGAGCATTTTGCAGGGCTGAGCAGCCCGTCCACCTGGGGCTGAACGTGCGTGGTCTGCCTTGGTGCTTTCCCATACTGGGGTGGGTGGGCTGGAGGTGTGGGGTGGGCAGGTGTCCCTGCAGCACTTGGCATTGCATGCACTGGGGCCAGCCATGGGGTGGCAGGAGGTGTGTGGCAGGGCTGCAGGTAATGTGCTTTAGCTGGCTGAAGTCCCACGTTTGCAATCTGGCGTAGAGTATGAACCGAGAGCCTGAGGAATCAACTTGTTTTCCCCTATGGGACAGCTCGGTAAGGAGCATGTTCCTTCCCCCTGCTTGGATCCTGTCCCTGAGTGTGGATATGGTCTGCTATCCTGGATTGTAGCTTAAATAGAGAGTCTCTGTTTTTTTTTTTTTTTTTTTTTTTTTTTTTTTTAATAATAATGTTCTGAGCTGATTTTGTCACTGGGATTTCAGAAGCAAGTAGCATTAATATACAGGTGGGAAAAATGCTGTCTCCTAAAAGCTGTAACTTGAATCAATCCTAATGATGATCTTGCCAGACCTAAATATTGGCCTTGCATCCTTCCATTTATCTTTCTGACTTGGGATGGTCTCTTAGCAAGGATTGTGCCCGACTAGTAGCATAAGCACATCTGAAGGTAAGTTGTTCCTTGTGTGCAGGGCTGCTTCTGTGACAAAGTATCTGTACTTTGCCTTGCTGTTTTGTGGGCTGATCCAGAATGTGAAGGCTAATGTTTAGATTCTTATTGCTCTTGATGGACTGTGTGTTAGAATCTAAAATTGTCGTGAGTCAGATTTCTAAAGTTGTGAAGGAGTAGAAAGCTGAGGGGTATGGGAAGGACTATGCCTTGAGATTGGACCCCCAGCCTGCCCACAAACTATTGCTGAGCCTCTTGCTTTCAGTAACCTCCAATGTGTGTAAGATGTGGCTTCTCATCAATGCTATCCAGAAAGGAAATCTTTTTAGTTATGGAATAATTAATGCATTTTTCTTAAGCTTATGCTTGTTTCACACCCAAAATAATTACAAAAAATTCTGGCACGTGTTACACTATCCAGACTCATAGGTCATCAACGTCACAGTCACACAGAGCATACAAAGGAGTAGAAAGTGGGCAGACGTATCTATCTTCAGGAAGACGCTGGTTTTCTACCACAAAAGATGTTCAAATGGCAAGACATCTCTTATACCTGGATAATCCTTCATTCTTTGTTGCGGTATTTTGGGAGATCTGAGAAATGCTCCATACATCCAAATAAATCTCCTGTGGTTTTCCCCCCTCCCCTTCCCTACCTTGCTATCTGTATTGAAGTTGCTTTTTGACTTGTGGCTTTTTGGTGTAAGTATAAAGTACCACCAGTGCAAGTTAGCCTCTAAGAAGCAAAAACAGCTGTAGTTCTTGTTGACCCATCACTTACATTGGCAGCTATTGCTCTAAACCTTGCTGAGAAGACATCAATGACCATATAAAATGGTCTCTTCTTTTGTTAAATCTTAGCTGCCAGGGGCTTTTTGTTTGTTTGTCTCAGGATTACTGAGAAGATTCATAATTTGGGGGAAGTGCTGCCAACATTTTCTATAGGTTATTCTTTTTTCAGTAGAGACGGAACTAGGTGCATTGCCAGATCTTGATTTTTTTTTTTTTTTCTCCAGACAGTCACAGATATTTTGGTCTGTTGGAAGGGAAAAGTCTTTTCATTAAATCACTTTATAACAGTTTCTCTGTTTATTTTCATGGCTAACAGAAAACAAATGATAAAAATTCCTAGTTCGACAGTAATGTTTTTATGTCTGTAGCTACAAGTGCTTGTTGGAAAAAGATTGGTCTCCTTGTTTGATCCTTCTGTTGAAAGATACAAATTAATCCTTGAAGTGTTTGCTCAGATGTGATGAATTA
This sequence comes from Numida meleagris, assembly GCF_002078875.1. NCBI lineage: Eukaryota > Metazoa > Chordata > Aves > Galliformes > Numididae > Numida > Numida meleagris. Next base: position 19,661,458 of record NC_034414.1, read on the forward strand.
GAAGTGGATAAAATTACATTGTTGTCAGACTAACTCGCAGTCCAGCTCTACACCCCCAGTTTTGAGCACTGTCATCTAGCTCCGAGTTACTTGCTCATTTGAAGACCTGGGTTTTACATGGGTGTATCTGCCTTGTTTGAGATCTAGAGAGTTCTGATAGCTGGATTTCAAGCTGATAACCACAGATAAATGGGGGAAAAAAAGATCAGGGGAGGAAGAGCAGCAAATGCATCTCTCCTTGACTTAAAACAAATTTTGTGCCAAAAAAGTCAATAGAGTTACTAGGGTCACTAGATGAGAGAAGATGAGGAGTCCTCTATAATCTGGCAAGCAACATGAAATGCCATTGCCACCTTAAGTGTTGCCCCAGCAGTTGGAGCACGTGGCAGTGGGAGATTATCTTGGTGTGGCCCTATCTCCTATGCTAGAGCTGAGTTTTAGCCTCCAGCTCTTCATCCCTTTTACAATCAATGGTAAGAGAGAGTCCTGCTTGGTGGCTGCAACCACTGGCATCCTGCTGCCTCTCTTCTTTCTGTGATTGATAGATAGTAGGACTGTAATCATTAGATGTAGGTTTTGTTTTATAGTCTTCTAAAACAATTTAATCTTGGGAAGGGGAGATCTGAAGGAGTTTAGACTGAAGACCTCTGGGAGAAGACTATCTGTGTGATTCTTTAAGAGTTTTCAGGGCAAACTGGAGAGGAAAATTGTTCCATGATATATTCAGCACTTTGCGTAATGCTGTTCATTCCCACTAGCTGAAGCAGCCCCAAAACCATGAGGGTTTCTTGCTAAACTATATTAATGCCTCTCTTGGCACAATGATAGTTTCTCTCAGAAAAAAGAAAAAAAATTAAAAAAAATTGCAGACTACTGAATGCATAACAGGGACGTTACCAACAAACTGCTAATGGAGCTCTCCTGCAGAAACAAAGCAGCATTTACAAGGATGTCTTGTTCTTGGTAAAACTTCCAGTGGAAAGTAGTTGCTGGGAAAGGAAAATCTGATCTGAAGGAGCTGTGGAGATAGAGTACTTCTGCAGCTATTGCAGAAAAATTATGTAAGACTGGGGTCTAGTTTGGGGGCTTTGTTTTATGTTCAGATGCATGGGATCTGCAAAATGCAAACACATTGTGCCAGAAGTCTATTTTCCAGCAAATGTTCTCTTATCTCTGGCTTTATTAATCTCTGAAAATAGTTTAAGTAGGCTGTGGGTGTGGGGATGGTTCTTCTCACAGACTCTTTTGGTGACTAGCTTGTATTGAGAGGAGGCTTACAATGCCTGCTGTCAAACAGCTACCATTTTAGGTAAACTAGGAGAGATTGGTATCTCTGAATCCTGAAGAAGTGAAATTCAGGCTCTGGATTTGGCCTAAAGCTGATGATCTTTTCTTAAATCCCTGATGGAAATCTAAAATAAAGTTGTCTTAGCACTAAAATGGGATTGCAGACTATGAGACTGGGGAAAAAATGGGCCAGAGAGTCAGCTTACCTGCTCATCACTGACAAGAGCTTGTTATCTGTCTGGATGACTTTAGCAAGGGTTAAGGGAAACAATGTGTATCTTTCCATGAGCAGGAGCAAGCATGTTCCCTTGGTAAGAAGGAAGCCTTCAGGAAATCTGTCATGGGGCCCTGTGTTCTGCTGCTGTGGAATCAGGCTCGTAAATCCAAAGACCAAGTCTGGAAAAGATCTTTGTGATGGCATTGTTTCACCTTTGTGCAGAATGTGCAAAAGGACTTCTGCACAAAATTTAAGTATCTGTATATTAAATTACAAAATTTGTTCTCCTTACTTACACTTCTGAATTTAAACTTTCCCCTTGCAATTTAACACCAGTTAATACAAATACTGCTTTACTGAAGGCTTTCATTGCTGGGGGTAGGGTGCTATATGCAGTTACAGTGTCTGTAGTAGTGATAGGAGGATTGAAGGCTATCACAGGCATCTTAACCACCACTTGCTAGCCCTGTTAAGTGTCTACGCCTGATCTAAAGTAACACACGTCTTGTTATATAGCTCTGAAGAATGTCTGCTCTCTTCCCTGTACAAAAACTGTTAAAATAGTAACTTTACTGCTGGATGAAATCAGCTGTCACTCATTCAGCTCTTCTCGCTGTCAGCTTTGGGACTTCATGGTGGCAAATATTGGCACAATTACTTGTTTTGCAACAAAAATATGTTACACTGACTCTGCCTCCCAGACGCCTCTCAGTGTGTCATGAGTGAAGTCTGCCCTTGGCTCTTCAAGGTGCTGTAGCTTTTCTCTTCTGACAGTTTCTGATGTGGTTAGAATTGCCAGTAGAGAAATTGCTAGCGGATTGAAAACATTGGGCAGTGAAGCTGGTGAGGGGTCTGGAGCACGAACCTTATGAGGAGTGGCTGAGGGAGCTAGGATTGTTTCCTCTGGTGAAGAAGAGGTTCAGTGGTGACCTTATTGCTCTCTATGATTACCTGAAGGAAGGTTGTGTTGAGGTGGGAGTTGGCCTCTTCTCCCATGTAACTAGCAATAGGACTAGAGGGAATGGCCTCAAGTTGTGCTAGGGGAGATTCAGGTTGGATGTTAGGGTTGCTCTGTTTTTTTTCCCTTGTAACACTGTTGGCGGTGGGGCTTTGGTGTTTGCAGCAGGGTTGAGAGCTTGCTTAGGCCTCCTTGGCTGACCAGAACAAGGCAATGTGGAGGCAGATGACGAGCTCAGTGTGAAGCAGGGCTGGCCAGGTGGGAAGAAAGCTGTTCTTTTACACATAAAATGGTTAGTTAAAGTTTGCAGTATGTAAAAAATTTCCTTGTGCTGAGCGCTAGCTAAGTTAGAAGCACCGTGCAAATACACAGTATACCTCTATCTGATCATATCTTTTTTCCACCTTGTGCTGCATATCTTGTGGAAAAGAGAAGGCTTTGCTTTACATCTTCCGTGTGCGGTTCGGTTATACAACACTTCCCCTCCCCCCCCCCCCCCCCCCCATCTCTCTATTTTCTCCGACATCTCTGTTCTTCAAACTGCCAACTGAATCTGCTGCTTGTACTTGTCTGAAGTGGGAAGATTTTGAAGTTCAGCAGCTTTGCCAGAGCTTTTTTGTGGTTTTTATCCAAGTTGATTCTAACTTTGTTTCTGTGGTTCACTTGGGGCTACGTATTCATCAATATGAAGATGATGATCAGAAGGGAAAGTACAGGAATTTTGTATTTGGACAGCAATTGGTTCTCTATAAAATGAAAAGTAACCAACCAATACAGTTCTGTTTACTCTCAAAATATGTGGTTGTCAGAGCTCTTTTGCAGAAGCTCGTTATGGTATCTTTTTGTAATGAGCTGATAATGAGTTTATTCTCTTGCATAATGCTTCTGAAAAAAGCACAGTGTTTGTCTGTTCATCTTTTCTTCTGTTGATCATATTTTGTCCCTTTTTTTTCTGGTGAAATATATTTCTTTCTCTCCAGTTTCTCCTATTTTATATTAGCTGAATGGCTAACTCTATTTAAAGGTATCTGTAAAGTGCCTCTGTGAATGGTTTAGGCACCTCTGTTCTTGCATCTCTGCTAACTGAAATGGGAAGAGAAACCACGCTTGTTTTTCTGGCTGGCTGTGTTGAGTCATCCTTTAAGGGAGAAAGGCTGTTACTGTTGAAGAGCTCCTGAAGATTTGCCCAAATTTGCTCTTAGTGTGATAGGATATTTTTGCTCCTCCCCTTTCGGTCTTGCTCTTCTCCTTTCTTTTCACCTTCCAGGGCTGCTTCAATTTCTTCATCTTACTGCGAGTCTGTATCACAGCCTGATGTGGTGGGGAACCGCTAATCTGAGGTTCATTGTCTGCTTTCATTGCAGGCTGAGTCCTTGGATTTTGAAGTCTTGTTGATGCCAGTGAGACTGATACCTGGGCCTTCAAGAGACTTTCTGATAGCCCAGCTCCACTCCGTTCAAGCCTATGACTGGGGGTTTCACCGTAGCACCATCCTTTGCTCTCCAGTTGCACAAGATGGGTTCATTCAGAAGGCCCCGACCTCGCTTCATGAGCTCTCCAGTGCTCAGTGACCTGCCACGTTTCCAGGCGGCTCGGCAGGCCCTGCAGCTCAGCTCTAACTCGGCATGGAACAGGTGAGTAGCGTCTAATTTGTGTAGGACTGATCTTTGTACTTCAGACTATTCATGGCTAAGCTTGATTATTTATAAGCATGAATGAGTTTTTGGCATGCCTGAAGTTTGCCAGCATTCAAGGCCTCTGTGGAAGTGACAAAATCAGGCTTAGTAGTTTTTAGCCAGCCTCATTTTTAGCCAATGTTTTTTCAAAGATACTGTCTTGAAGTATGACAAAATTGCTCTATGTTAACAGTTCCACTTTTTCAGTACCTTTCAGGAAAACACATTGTTATTAGTGTAACAAAGGTCAGTTTCTTAATGCACAGCAGGAATTTATTTGCATATCATGAAGCTTTTACCGCAGTTGAGTTCTTCTGACAACTACTAATCTTGTGGCTTCTACTTCTGTCAGCATTTCATACTGGCAGTCAAATGCTGTCTGCAGTGCATGTCATGCAGCAATGACCACTGGAAAAATGATGTGCAAGGTGAAGTGTGAGATGGCCTGCTGCTACTAAAATTCGGTGTTTCCACTTTTGTCTACCATCTTGCACCATCTTTGTGCTCTGCAGACCCCTTTCTCTTGCTGAACTAGATCTGCTTACTAATGTCACACAAACGTAGCCCAGCAAAAGCATCCCATGGTTTGTGCTAGGATAGAAAGCTGAGGTCAGTGAAGTTTACAAGTGCCAAACTTGTTTGCAGAAGAGAATGTCTATTAAGCGAATGGCACCTCCTCTTGTTGGCTGTGGTTTAGCAGCTGTAAAAGCTTGCCATCCTGTTTCTTCAGGACTTCCTCTGCACTGATCAGAAAAGTATTAGATATCCCTCAACAGCTGTTGCCCCACCTTACATGCATTAGCAAGGCTTGAAGATGGGCCTGCCTGAAGTGATGCTGGCTGCAGAAGGTCTTCCAGCACAGCCAGGATCCTGCCAGATGCTGCCGGCTGGGTGGCTCAGCTGGTCCTGTCATCATTGCTGAATAATGCAATGTGATGTGTTTGGCAGACACTGCCAAAAATCTGTCTCTCCTCATATCTACTAACATGCAGCACGTAGCAGAGATTCCCTAACCAGTTGTTTTAAAGATCTCCTGTGAATGTGCTCTTTGTGAATGGTGTCCCTGTGATGACTTTCCCTCTCTTACTCTAAGTGCAATTTAAGACTAGTTCTGCTCTTTCTCCCATGAGAGATGTAGGTAAACAAGAGTTATGATTTCGAAGGAGGAAAAAGTGGAAGTATTTAAGTGCAATTAACCTTTCCCACCCCCATTTTAACCACTCAGCTTTTGGTGACTATCTCATGTTGCACTCTGTGTTAAATCATACTGGCGGCTAATATTTATAGATGTTGTACTGTCTCATTTATGTTTTGGCAGTGTTCAAACAGCAGTGATAAATGTGTTTAAAGGGGGAGGCTTGCAGAACAATGAACTTTATACCCTCAATGAAAATATCAGGTAGGTTGCTGAAGTGAATGGAAAAGGGATTTTTGTTGCTGCTTGTTTGGTATTTCCTTGTTTTTGTTCCCAAGCAGAAAGGTAGTGAGAGGAGATGGGTGGGAGAAATATGGATATGTAGGAGAGAACTTAAACATGTATTCAGAATTTCAGGCTGGCTTCCTGCTTTTTTTGCTGTGGGGTGGTGTGAAGGGCATTGGGCTTTTAGATAATGTTTCATTGACTCATGTGGATGTGGAGCTCTGACAAATAAAGGGTTGAGTTAGAATACAAGGATTTTGTCCCTTCTACGGAATTTTCCTCTTAGGCCTGTTTCCCTCCCCCCGTTTTTATAAGGACATTCATAACAGTAGTAACGTTTTCTGTCATTGTTTTTTTCTAAAACCAAGCTTCTCAGAACCACTGAGCATTTAAACAAAAAAAAAAAAAAGTAAAATATAGTGTTTCACATAAAAGTTTTCTAGTGACTACAGAAAAAGACCAGAAAATACTAACCCTAAAGATTAAAAAAGCCTAGAAGTCTAACAGTGATGATAAAAGTATCATTTTTTTATTTTAAGCAAGTCTCGTGGTTGTCTGTGGTTTCGGTCTGATTACTTGGAAACTTCAGTTAATGATAGATAGGATTATAGAGCAGATACAGAGCAGTTTATTCTTGTGCTGATTCCAAGTGGTGCTAAGAGGAATATTGACAGTTCACAATTGTAGTTCCTTATTTCTCCTCTTTCTCACTCCATCCATATTCATCCATCATGAATGCTGTCATATAGGTCTCAACTTCCACATTTGTATACTTACCCCATCCCTATTGCATTTTTGCTGTATGCCAAGTAAAGCGGTTAGTGGTGCCAAGAACTCAGTGAGCAGCAAACTACCCCTTTTCCTACTGCCAAAATAAATGCAGGACATGAATCTCTGTCCTACTTGATCTGGTCCCAAGGTAAAAGCTTCATAAAGTTGCAATATCTTACGCTTGAACTGTATTTAAATGTTCTCAAGGCAGAAGTCCTCAAGTTAGATTTGAGTACTTGCAGCAGTATTAATTCTCCATGGGATGAGGATTTCTGTATGTGAAAGGGAAAAACAAATGTCGTAAGCCTTTGGAAACACCCTAACCCACAGCCCACAGCGTACTGGAGGACTGGCTTTGGGTTTTGTGACTTGTCTCCTACGCTGCTGCTCACTGCAGTGGCTGCAGCCTGCTTTCCTGAACTGGTGCGAGTAGGTACTCCTTCCTAGCCTCATAAGGAAGGAGGTATGCTGGAGAGAATAGCCCCTTTGGCTGGGCTTGGCTGCTGTGGCTGGGCTGTGCTCTGCTAGCCTCAGTCACCAGAGTCAGTCTGGACTGTCAAGAGCTGGGTGAAGAGCAAGAAATTCTTGGTGAAATTTGTATGCTTCATACATGTAGGGTACAAAGTGGTGGTGGTGGTGGGAGGGGAAGTAAACTTTTCCACTCGCAGGCAGGACTTGGAAGCTCTCACCTTGAAACTATTGTTCCTACAGGTGCCTGAGCATTGCTTACATCTCAGAATGTCATTCTCTGAATAGGCTATTTTAACATTCAAGCAGCTCATCAAATCAGTCTAAGGAGCAAAGGGCATGCAACTGCGTGCATGTTTGTATATGCATCTGCAGCTTTGCACCTGTGATTCTTGATATAGCTCTCAACAAAATGTCAGTGTAGTGTGTACGAGGTGGGTTTCTAGCCTGACAGTGGGCAAGAAACCAAGCCCGTCAGAAGCCAACTCTTTTGTGCCATTAGATTGAGCTGCTGCATCTTCCTCCTTTGTATTTCTCCACTCAGATCATCAGTGGAAGTTAGCAGATGCAGCGTTCTAATAGCTACAGACTCTGCACAGTGCTCAATTGTTTGACAGTGGGAGAAGAGGAAAATTTTAAAGTCGGGCAGTAATGACAGAGCTAGAAGATGAGCAGCTAGTAACATCTCGCTCTGGATTGCTCTCGCTAAGCCTTTATCTTGCTGTGATTTGATAGCATCTCACTGGATACTTTTTTTTTTTTTAATTGCTCTGAAAGTTAATAGTTGTGGCAAGAGGAAACAATGCCATTGAGAGGTGGGATATAGGATGCAAGGAGTGACCTCGTCATATTTAGGTTCTCTTTGTCATTGGGTTCTCTTTGGAGCGCGTGCTTTTGTTTGCAGGGCTGGATGGGATGGTCCACTCGAGAGAGCCAGTGTCCTGCCAGGGCTGGCAAATTAGCTGATCAAAAGCCCTCAGGATTCTACTGAAGCCAGTAGAAGAGAATCTCACAAACCAGCCCTCAAAGACTTATCTGCTTTATCCATCTTGCAGAAATAGAAATGTACTTTGAGGTGGGTGCGGTGAATGTAACTCATCTGAGAAAGATGTGAAGGTGCCTCTGTGCTTTCTGAATAAATGTAGAAATTTTGCGAAATGCTTGGTGAGGAAGATTGCAGTCAAGATCTACGTTCACCAAAGATTAGAAAAAAGAGCTGTAGTTTGTTAGTGAGAACCCAGCCTGAGAACTGGATGTCCCAGATGCTATTTTTGAGCACTCTTAGTAATGCTTCACTTTAGTGAAAAGCAAAACTCTTAAACCAGCAAAAAAAAAAAAAAAAAAAAAAAAAAAGCAGTGTTTTGCAGTGGGAAGCGTTGGGCACCTTTTAAATCTTAGGCGGAATTTACTGCTGCAAAATTTACCATCATAGTTACTGAAAGCTGAAAGTTCACATGATCTGAACTATGTGAGCTGTTTTTACGATGCTGCTTTTGATTTAAAACAACCCTGTTTTTCATCTCAGGATTTAGAGCAATAAATATATATTGGAACTTGAAACTTTTTATCATAGCCAGATTTAAAATCCAACAGTTTTTAGTGATAAGTATTTGTTGAGTGGCTTCTGCTTGCACGTATGTAAACAACAAGAACTACTAAATTTCTAGAAACGTTTTCTTGAAAAATATGCTTTGTTTTCTGGTTTTTGGTTTTTATGCGGTAGCCATGGGGAAGCCACAGCTGCTGCTTGCATGTTTACTTCATAGCTTCTCTCCTTATCCTCCCACCTTCTACTTCCAAGAGAAAAGGAAGTACTGCAGTGGGGAGATATGCTATTTTCAGTGCAATGGAAGGTGACTCCACTTAAAGAAATATCAGAAAAAAGATACAAAGTTTTCATTTAGTTTGAAGTTCATTACTTTCCAGCTTCTTATGCATTCAGGGACGTTAATGTGTTTTTCTGTTTGTTCCAGGTAAGTGGCTTATAAACAGGAGGTTTCAGGGAAACTGTTTCTTCATTATTTTATAATAGCTTTTGTAGGCATTGGAAGAATGTATACTTAGATGTAAAAGAAATCTAATTGTTGCCAAAAGGACATGCTCATATATATTCAGATATCTTCGGTATGACTGGTAGTGAAGTGTGAATTTTCTTGTAAGAAATGACCAGCAATGGCTGTTACTTCATGGATCTATTCCTTCTGTCTACAGGCGGCTGCTGAAGAGTGAACTGGGATCCTTCATCACTGATTACTTTCAGGTACTATATGATTTACTTGCTCACTTCTTGAGATTTGGTCTGTTCAGCTTTTTAGCATATAGGAGTCCTTTTCACAAGCATGTAACCTGCAAGTTTCATTTGTATTTTGCCGTGAAAGATCGTGGAGGCACAGAATATCTTTTAATGTGGCCCATATAGCCCTCAAGGTAATTGTATTTATGGGTGTATATGCTAAATTAGGGGTAATCTTCCTTTGCACTTAAGAAGGGCTACCAGCCACGTGCCAAAAACCAAGGGATTCACTCGAACTATACCTTCTCCTTCTATTCTTTTTTTTTTTTTTTTTTGCTTTTTTCACTAACATTGAGGATTCTGGACTAGGTTAGCTGAAACAGGGACTAGTAAAGGGGAAGAGAAAATATAAAGGCTTTCTGTTTCAGGGGGTGCAGATAAGGAAGTCCCTATCAGCAGGAAATCGACCTGGTTACTGTTTGCCTTCTAGAATATAGATGCAATCTGTAAAAAAGCAAAAGGTTAAGGATTAGGGAAGATGCAATCAGTCAAAAATCTGTTATTGCTTCTTACTGATGTTGTCCAGATAGACCAAGGCTCACATGCAACCACATGAAAGCATGTGTAAGATGATCTTGAGAGAACACCAATGGCTTTCAGTATTGCAAGTTTTTCAGTGTAGTGTTGATTTAAAAAGAAAAGGAGGTTGCTGAAAACGAGGGATTTTTTTTTGTTGGTTTTATTCCTTTTGAGTAAGAGAGAATTTCAGTACTTTCTGAAGTGGCTGATGCTGCTGTGTGCTATGTTAATAGTTTTAAAGGGGGGAGGTGAAAAGCGTGTTTCCTATCAGTATTAGATTTCTTGACTTAAAAAAAAAAAATCCCCACTGTACTATCAAGTGAGAAGCAAACTCTGCACTGGTAGTTTTGTTTCACTTCTTTAGCCCCTATCTTGTACAACTTTCTTACTGGAAAGAGGCAGCTCCTGGTGGTAAGTCGTGGGATGTTTCCTCAAAGGGAAGCACAGCAGAAAGGTGGTGAACCTGTAGTTCAAACCCATAGAGCTGCTGGATGAAATGGAAATCCGTTGCTATCCTTGCTAACTTGAAAGCGGGCAGTCAAAGCTTTGCAGATAAATATATGTGGAAAAACTCAACTTTGAAAAAGCTTCATTAAGAGCCCACGTGCTGTGGTGTTAGGCATGGCATGGTAGTCTGGAAAAGGTAAAGAATTTCCAGAGGCAGCTTCATGCCTCTGTAAGGCTGAGCAGAGCACCAAGCCACGCGTGTTTCTGAGGGATGTGGGGCGCTGACGCACAGCTATTATCTGGCTTTGAAGATTCAGTGCATACTGGGGAAGGCCTGGGTGGCTTCCAGTGCTGAACAAGATGCAGCTGCATTGTGTCAGTGCACGAGGCTGCCCCAAGATGCCTGGGGACAGTGCTGATGCTGGGGTTTGGGTGTGTTGGTGTCTTCCTCCAGCTTACAGATCTCCTGCCTGTTGTGATTATGCCAGAGCCAGTGATGTTAGCTGCTGCTCCTTAGATTTTCTAGTTGTAGAGATAAGGATAGAAAACATGGCTTGTGTTACGATCTGTTCACCACTGCCAGCTGGACCTGCGTTGTGTTGCTGATGGCAAGCAGAGGACACCTGACCCCTTCCTGGGAGAAGGAGCTGATCACCAGCACTGCTTGCCACAAAAGCAGATGTGAGAATGTACTCTTGCACCCTGATGGCAGGGCTGTATTACTTCATTTGAAGGTTGCAGTCACAGTGTATGTGTTCAGCACTACCGTGGCCTTTGCCTCAGAGAGCTTGCAGTGCAAGGGTTAGACTGCAGTCTGTTCTGAATTTGTTTTTCTGTCAGCCTGTCTGCTCACCCTTGTACAAATATCTCAGCGTATACGTAGCAGTTCAGCTGCTGTTCTCTCACTGAATCCTGGGACTAAAATTTATTTTTGGGCATTTTTTTTAAACTCAACTTTAAAAGAAGTAACTTGGTATCCATCAGACTTAGCCTGAAGCAAAACTCTCAGTGCTGGCAAGCCATGAGACAAGCAATGTGAGATAAAGGCTGTTGTAGGAAATTATCTTTTTTTTTTCCCCTGCTGTGAGTTAAGATGCATATTTCTGATTCTAGACTGACAGTATATGCCAGTGGTAAATGTTACTGTTCCCTCTGAATGTCTTTATTCAAAGAAATCCCAGGGCCGTGGAATGGGGAAAGACTGTTCATGTGACAAAAAAGGGCTGATACAATTATTTTATTTGTCTGTGGATTCAGTTTCACTGTTGATGCCAGCTGACTGAAAGCTATGTTGCTCCACCAAATGATTTGGCTGAAAAAGAAAAGGGGAAAAAAAGATTTAAAAAAGTTTTCAGTTGGGTTGACTGCCACATTGGTCATGTGCTCATCCCTTCTGACAGCAGGGAGGTGATGAGAGCTGGTCACCAGGATGAGGAGGGGAGTAGAAATGTGTATTTTGGTACAAACTATTTCTGCATCTCTTAAAGCCCTTTTGAGAAGCTATCCTGAGAACTGAGTTTACTGTTAGGTTGAAAGTGAACCTGAGGGATCTGCTCTCATTTGTAACCTGGCAGTTTTAAATATCCTAGCAGCAATTAGAACAGCTAATTGGTTCATGTAATACTTGGATGTAACAAAATAACTTAAATGTTATCCATTTCTTATGCTGCAGCACTTGTAACAGGAGCCACTAAAATCATTTTGGTAAATCATTATATTAAGTTTACTTTATACTCACACAGAGAGACAATTTTTTCTAACCACTGAATGTTTAAGACTAAAATTGAGCAAAGATTTTACTAGCAAAACAAAGCTACTTTTGTGTTCAGCTTGACTTGATTACTCACAAGTCACTTTCACCAACTCCCATGAAAATTACCAGGTTTTAGCTGCTGACGTTGCTGAAGGAATGTTTAGGAAACTGATGGCATTTAAGCGGTCTTTCTCTATGACCAAACCTTCGTCATACCAGAGTCTGGTTTGTGTTTGAAAGAGAGATATAATTCCTACAAGGGCTGTGGTAGAAAGCCAGACGTTTCATTCTGAAGGAGATTTGTGTTTATAAGTATGCTGCTTTATCAACCCAATTAGATATACAAGCCATATCCTTGGGTCAGAATCTGAGTGCAAATGCCAAATAGCTGGGACTCAGCGTACTCAATATTTGCTGCAGATTTGCCTTAGTTGCTTCAGGTTTTCCAGCACTGAATGTATCCCTGACCTGATACAATAGCTTCCTGCTGCTGCAGAGGGGTGTGTTGCACCCTCTCCTCTGCTCAGTAGCTCTGCGGAGCTCCGTCTGCTCTCACCACTGGGTTAGCTGGCTGGCAGGTGAGGAAGCCACGGGCAGGGATCCTATGTTAAGATGCCAGTGTTTGGAGGAACACGGTGAACTGCAACTGCTCTGGGGCAGCTGTGAGACTTTTCAGGTAAGCTCTTTTCATGCTGTTTGATCCTTACAGTTGCGAAGAATACTTCTGAAATGTAAAACTGTGTACTGATGCATTATCTTTCTGATTCTGCATATAGCCTGAAAGCAAACCTTTGGAGATGAACTGTTTCTTTTCATTCTCCGAGGCTTGTTAATCTTGAAACTCGCAGAGGAAAATGGAAACGTTAGCTCTTTCACGGCTAACCGCTTTAGCAGAACTGCCTGGTTTGTGCACGTTAACCCTCAACTATCTCCTCCCATGGCAGAGACCCCATCCCTTCTCCAGCACCACCACCTTGACCCATGCCCAGGAATGGCATATGCAGACCTGAAGCCCATTGGCTCTGGTGCCAAAAGTTGTGGATGAAGGATGGCCAGCTGGGTAGGTGTACTCATTTACTTCAGTGAGAGCTTTGACATTTCGGAAATAGAAGTGAGGCTGTTACATAACTCCTAGCCTGTTGCAGTGCGTGCTCCAGGAGGCAGGGAGTCCTGACTCAAGGTTAGGCTCTGTTTTCTGTCTGTATGCAAAATCATGTAAACCACAGTGCACAAGACTCATGTTGCTGGCGTGTCAAAGTCAAAATAACAAGATAAGAGTGGATAAGTGCAAAACTAAGCAGTGACAGTCCAAGCCCTGATCCAAGCCAAAATGGATTTTCTGCCTTTGTTGCTGTTAAGAGTTCAGTCAGCGGGGAGTGCATCCATCCCTCTGCCAAGGAAAGCATGCACTTGCCCTTTGCTTAAATTGCTGTTCTATCTCTGACCAGGACTCTGCCCTGTCCAGTGTCTCTTTTGATGCATTTTCTCTCTTGCAAGTCTGCTTTTAAAGTTGTGCTAACAGCAGAAAACACTGTGTGCCGCTCTGTCCTGCCCACTCAAATAGAAAACTGGTGTGTGTGATGCTTCCCTTCCCGATGCCAGGCTTCTACTTTTGCCCATTTCATAGAAAGGCAAGGCACAGCAGCTCGGGTGCTGAAGCGGCTGTTGCAGCTCAGTAAGGGCACCACTCGCTCTGCCTGCTGGGCCTCCCTTGTGCCTGTGGCTGGAGTGGTGCTGCCTGTGAGGGAGCAGAACGCCTCCACCCCCGGGTATGATCTGTGGGGCTCAGCTGTGCTCTGCAGCCGTCCTGTGGGGGAGGCTGCTCTTTGCTATTGTATTTCCATCTTCAGTGTCTGAGTACCCCTCCTCAGGCTGGTCTGCTGATTATTTCTGTTTTATCTGGTGCTTTCTAGGGCCTGAACAGGCACAGCACAACTCTAGAGGATCCAGCTTTGTTAGCATGGGGGGCCTGGGCCAGTTCAGCCCCCGGGCTTTGAGCCCAGTGCAGGACCCAGTCCTAGGTGGCTGTGGTAGAAGATGCCTGCCTTCAGGTCTATACATCTCTTCTCTGTGAATGTGCATGATTCACTGGTTGTTACCGCTCAAAACTTCCTGCGGGGCTGTCCCCTCTTGGGGCTGTCCGCAGGCAGGCTCCACGTGGGGACACGCTTATGGTAGCAGAGCTGTGTGGGCATGGCCACGTGGGATTTTCCTGTAGCTGCTGCCAAGCGGGGGCATTGCGGTCTGGGTCACGGCGGAGCTGCCTACTCGTCTGCCTGCTCTGCCCTCCTCCTTACTCCCTCTGCTTCGCTTTCTCTCTTTGTGTGGGGTTTCTTATTTTTAGTCTGGATTTTGAGCAAGGCTGTCTCTAGAAGAGTATTTTAGGATATTGCTTCATTTTTTTCTCTAGCTGTTTGTTTTCTATGTAGGATCAAAATGTTTTCTGTGTTTCTATCACTGTTTTCCCCTCTTTCTAGAAAGAAAATAAAAATGGGGGAAGGATGTATGCTTTGGGTTGGAAATTCTGCAGCTTACAGAGACTTGCATTTTTAAAACACTGCCAGAATTAGGTAGGTGTTTGTGTGCAGCTGGCATGCTGACTAGCAACTTGTTAAAACCCGGTAAATAAATTTGAGTGGTACTGTTTTCTCAAATTAATGTCAGACCATCCTGGAAACAGTGGCTCTGAGCTTGCAGAGCCTGGAGAGGTGCATTTAACACTAGAATACAAAGCCCCAGTTGGTTTGAAGGGGGATGCATTTAAGAAATGATGGTATGTGTGGAAGAGAGACTTTTTTTCCATCCAGTAAAATGGGGCCAATTATTTTGTGCTTGCTCTGGACCAGTTTTTTTCTGTTCCAAGATTATATTTCTGCTTGATCAGTTAGTATTTATTTGTTCATTTTAATGTGGCTTTTTAGAATTGGAGTTTTTAGAATTTAGAATTCGGCTTGGAGAGCTGAAAGGAAAATAATTTTTTTTTCTGTAATTAAATGGGTGTTCAAGCATACTTTTTTCCTCAGTGTGGTGATTTATTGGGAAATATTACTATTTTTGGATTAGGGACAATTCCTCTGTGCCTTGCTAACGTTCAGATACAAGACGTTCAGATAAGATGTGACATTTCCTGTGATGGCTTAAGCTTTCTCAGTCTTTTCTGTGAGCGGTTGTCCAAAACTCAGCTGCTTTTCACTGCTTTCGGCTCGATCATACCCCTCCAGCAGCACAAGCTGCATCGGTGGAAGGACTGTCACCCAGAGCAGCTCCTGCTGGTTCTGTACAGGCCATTTCTGTGGCCAGGCACCTGCACCTCCCACGGGCAGTGTCTCGTTTGCTTCTGGCTAAGTCAGCTGGGTTTGCTTGGACTCCTCATGCTGTGCCATCAGGCACTCTGGCTGATTTTGGTCAGAGCGTAGCAGGACCCCACACAGGCTTTTTCAGATAAATGCATCCTTCAAGCTTGCTTGGTGCAAGTCTCTACTTGATCCTGCTCGTAAAAATAAGATTTTCTTCTTCTTTCAGCTCTGTGCCTCTGTTTTGCCTCTGGCATTCAGGGATAAAGCAGTAATGAAACCCATAACCTAGGCAAAGTCTGATACAGACTTTTGCCAAGGCTACCTTTATTACATTGTATTGATTTGTCAGCAAACCATGTAGGATTTTTTTAATGAAATTTACTTACCTGTCTTGCTTGATCTGAGAAGAGAACATTCGAGTTGAATCAGTTTCTAAGCCTGTGACTTGAGCAGAAAAGAGAAAATTTGAGATGTTTGAAACATCTGCCACGACTACATGTTGTGGAACTGAACTTTTTTCTTAGAAGCCCTAAGAATGAGATTATGTAATCTATATATTACATGGAAATAGATACATTCATAAAGCATAAAGTAGGAAAAAATTATTCTGATCTGGGAATATCAAGAGTCCAGAAAAGCAGACTTATTTTCAGAAGAATTTGATGGCTTTTTGAGCTGGTGTCGGCAGCTGGGGGCGGTGGGACTGGTGCTGCTGGAGCTGCCCGGGTGGTTGCCCAGGTGTCAGGAGCAGCAGGGACCAGAGCAGACCAGGCTTGGGAGGCACACAGCCTGAGACCTGGGAGCATCTACTCACTGTCACTAGCATTGTAGATTGTAGAGTGCTCTGCTGGCACCCACAGCTCTTTGACTGTAGTTTAATTAGAGTCATTTGTACACTATTTGTGAATGGATTCAGAAGGTCACACGCAGAAGTCCTTAGGCAATTTTTAGCATGTTCCTGTGACAAACAGGAATGTTCAGGTCAGCTCTGATTCCTGAGCTGGAATTGCTAGTGTTGTTGGATAGTAGACTATGGAAAAGTTTTGTAGTTTGACTGGACTGTGTGGATAAGATTGTTTCTGTACTGTGCCAGAGCTAGCAAAGGTTAATCTTGTGACTTGGATGGGCAATTCAAATAACTTCATCCTGTGTTTTGACCCTAGAATGCTCTGTTTCTGTTGTGTAACTAATTTAAAAGAAACCTGTATTTTCCATTACTTTGAGAATAAGACTTTACTAAATATTTTTGGGTTTGAATTCTGAGGGGAAAAGGAAAAAGGATTCCTGCTAGTAGGATTAAATTAGCTTAAAACAGACGTGACCATTGACTCTTTTTCTCTTGTATACACTGTGTAACATTTAAGTGTTATTGCTACTGCCAGAGTTAACCACTGGCAGAGAGGGGGGCCATTCCTCCCTCCTGTCATGACCAAACTCTGAGTACAAATTAGGGGACTCTGCATCAATACAGTGTATCCAGAGATGGGATGTATGGGACAGGGGGTGGGGGAGGCCTGCAGTCCCAGTTCAGTATTGGCTTTTGCAGTAGGACAGATGCAGAGGTGGACTGCTCTCTTAGCCTGGGCAAGCTCATGATGTTACCTGTTTGTGTTGTGACCGAAGCAGGCTGGTACATGGTTACGGTAGAAGGCAGGTCTGACATCCAAAGCAGCAACACGGGCAGGTTTGTGGTACAGCAGGAGGTGATGTGGCAGAATGTTGTAAAGGCAGTGTTCGCATTTGCTTCTCAGCTGCTGAAGCAGTTGAGACATGCAGCTTTGACCTGGTTACCCATGAAAGGTCTTCCTCTGCGCTTTTAAACAAGTGTTTCAAGTATGTGCTGGGTCTGTTGTGTACCCCCAAGAGGCTGCATCAGAGGGAGTTGATGAGCGTGCAGAACTTGCAGTGAGACCAGGTCTGGCGGCAGTGCTTTGAGCAAGTACTATGGCATGACTGATCTTCAACTGTGTATAAAGTGGGTAACATCTGAAAAAAAGAAGCACGCACGTTCTTCCATGTTTATTTTGAATAATGGAAAAGGCAAATGCATCTCTCTCTCTCTTCTCTTTTGGCAGAACCAGCTCCTTGCGAAAGGCTTGCTGTTCATAGAGGAGAAGATTAAGCTGTGTGAAGGCAAGTACAGTAAGAAACCCATTTTGGAGTGGGGGTACTTGTGGGCCCTTTTGAGTCATGCTTTGATGTTTGGCCAGAGGAGATAATTCAGACAACTGAAGAGCATACAGCCCTTTCTGGTACTACCTGAGGGCGTCACACAAACTCTTGGGGTCAGGTTGCTCTGCAGTCTGTGCACAGCCTGGAGAGCTGTTTGCAGAACCGTGTGGCTGCAGTATTCCTGCCAGCCATGGCTTTACCACAGGAGTGGTAGTGTGGGTCTTGGGTGGCATTTGAACCTGGGCTCAATGAACTTCTAGGCTGGATGTGAATCCTGTTGTGAAACTGTGCCGAGTGTCCTCCGCCTTTTATTTCTGAATGTGATTTGCAGCTCTATAGTCTGACTGTTTGGACTCTTGGGAGCATGATTTTAGTTACAGCAGTACTGTGTCATTAAGCTTTTGAGAGCTGAGCTAACAGGTCTTGTGTAAATGTAAAGAGAAAATGGTCATGTGTTTGGGATTGAAATTCTTCAGGATAGAAGCGAACCATTCATGAAGATCTGTTCAAACCACTGGGTTCAGATGCCTGCTGCCACAGAGCCTGTGGACCAAGGCCAGCTTGGAGCAGCAAGGCTAAGGGGTAGCTATTGGGGGAGTTAGTCTTGTCATTAATGGTCTGCTCAAGCAGAGAGTGCTGACTGGAACACACATCTTTATTCAAAACTAGGCTACCATTTGATTTGACCCAGTTTTGCAGCCTGTAGGGAAGATCCTTTGCTAATCATCAGCTTGCTGTATCTGGGTCATTAAATGCCAGTAGACACTTCTAATCTTGTGTCATTGTTGGTGCTGAATTACTCCACACTGTTCTTCATCAAGTGACTTGTCCATCTGGCCAGCAGGCTGTGGGACTGACTGGACCTTGGTGATGGAGCTGTGTGGTTGCCAGCCCTCTGCTTGGTGTGTGCTTCTTTAGCACAGACACTGTAATTGAGGGGGGAAAAGGCAGATTTATGCACTTTTCATGAATGTGGGTACCTGCCATGCTGCCACCAGCTCTTCAGACTAGACACTGTATGGCTTATCACAGTCTGATATTTTGTTTTTTTTTTTAATGTTTATTCATATAAATCTATTCACATTTCTGCTATAGCATGAAGAAAAGTGAGTTGCAATCTACAATAAACTGAGAGCAGACGGGGAGTAGTTTGCAGCCTGTGAAGTAGTTTAGGTGGGATGAAATTTCCCAGGCGGACAGCAAATCCCCCTTGCTATGCTTTATTTTTCTTCCCCCAGTTTGAAGTGACCCTGGAGCCACTGCACACATGCAGGCTGGCATCTCTGCATGAGATGACTCATGACCACTTTTCCTTCATAACATGTAGACTTGTTCCAGGTCCTGTGGTCGCAGCAACAAGAACTTCTTGTACGCCTTTTCTGTTAATTCTGTCTTACTGGAAAATTTCTCCTGTCCCGGTACTCAAAGATGGAATCGCGTTCCTGCTGCGGGGCATGACAGTGTTTTACTGCGTCTGGTTTTTCTTACCTCAGTCTCATATTTTAATGTAATTTTTCTTAATATACTGTCAGACTCTTTTTCAATGCCTGTAGGATTTATAATTTCTTGAAGAAATGAACCACTCTCCGTTCCCCTTCAGAAGGAAAAGTATTCTGGCATTTCTCTTCTAGTTCCACACAGACAAATTGCAGTCCTGGGGAAGAGACAGAGGGGGGAGAAGTTCACCTGTTTCCTGTTGTCTTTTTCACTTATGGCTGGCAGTTTCTGGCAGTGGGTATCTGTTATGGGGGTGCTGGGTAGGTCTCACGTGCTCCGCTTCTGAAGCTGGTGTCATATCTGAGATACTTCCCTCTCGGCACTCCTGCAGTCAGTGAGGTCTCTGCTTGAAAGGAAACATCTGCAGAACGTGGTCCTGCTGACTCTTCCCTCTGACTGGGTCATAAGCAACATGACCAATGGGCAACCCACTGAAAGCCCACGTGGAAGTCTCCAGATAGGGAAAACACTTCAGTGCATAGTGATAAGGCTTCCCTTAGATGCAATTTTATTGTGTTCCAGTTCCTAATTTAAGCTTGAGGCTGAGACTTTGAAGCTGCCTTGAGCAGCCGTCTTCATTTACTGCTCCTTGAGTCTTGACTACTTGAGAGCTCCTCCATATGAGGCTCTGTGAGAGGTACCCTGGGAAATGAATTTGTCACAAACATATATTATTAGATGTCTGTCTGTATTTGCTCCTGGTATTTCTAGGGGTTGTATCTAAAACTTGAAAAAAGCTTGGCAAAACATTGGCACTTGGGATGGGAAAAATCCCCTAAAAAGCTTTGAGATTTTGGGCCTAAATGCTGAGAAACATGCAGCTCTTAAGTCAAGCCTATGAGAATAATTTACAGTGTCTATTCAAACTATTATGTTTGGTAAAGCATTTTTTGGTTAATAATAGGCTTTTGACCACGGTTGTATTCTTGTTATGGGAGTCATGAGTTGCATAGCATAGTCTGCCTTCATTTTAAATATCCACTTATGCTTGAGGATATGTGTTGCAGTCAGATTCACATGAGGGGTAACCACAAGTGGATTTCACTCAGGAACCTCCAATTTGCCACGTTTGAGAAGAGAAGCCCTGAGAGGACTGCTGTGGCTTTGTGGCCTGTCAGAGTTGTAGGTTGCTGGGAGAGTTAATGACTTCTGTGTCTGTTCTGGAGGGTGGTCAGATGCTGGAGGTGGCTTTGTTCTTACAAAAGGTCTCTCTGACTCAGTGGCCGCAGGACAGCTGATACTGGCTGTGACCTCCCAGTTTCCATATGCAGCTGCTAGCATGCAGCCAGGCTCCTGTAATAGTTTAGCAATTGTGAGCTGTGGAGTTGCACGGTCCTTTGCTTGGAGTTGGAGCCTCCTTTCAAAGAGATGCTTCGCCATTTTGTTGGAGCTTGTCTTGTGTTTTGTGTGGAGCCTGTTCTCTTTGCACTAAGCGACAGAGCAGTTTATGATCACAACCTTGTGTCTCTGTCAGTTAAGGCAAAGCTTAGCTGGGCTATGCCACTTTCTGTGAGGAAACTGAGTGTGAGTTTGTATCTCTTATTTGGGGAAGTAGAGAGTAGTGGAACAATTCAACTTGATTTCAGTGTCCCTGTTGCTAAAGCTCTTTCTTGCTCCCAATCTCTGTTTTTGTAGGTGAGGATCGCATTGACATCCTGTCTGAAATTTGGGATCACTACTTTACAGAGACTCTTCCTACGCTCCAGGCAATATTCTACCCAGTCCAGGTAATCTTAACTCAAATAACCGCAATGTCTGCTAACAGCATGGGGAAATGTTTGTTTCAGCAGAACTGGCTAGTGGCTAAGCAGGTCTCAAAACCTTGAAGCTGAATCTGAGAGGCAGTAGCATTTGCCCAGATCAGCATTTGTTTTTAAGAAGGACTGCTAAAATCTACTGGGCTAGCACAGTCTTCTGAGCTTTTATTTCCCTTTGCCTACCCTCTGTCTGTGCTTAGCTAAGCTTGTACAGCTAAATTATTGGATTATTTGTCTAGATTGAAGCTCTGGACCATTTGCAAAAGTACGTTCTTCCATTTCTAAAAATCTGGAACTCTGGTACAGATGATAGTGCTGACGATTTGTCTTCAGAGAAGGAAATCTGAAGTCCAGATCATGAGCAAATGTGTCTTACTCATCCAAACTACTTTTGGAGTGCTTATGTCCAAGCTCTGTCTTTGGAAAATCCTCTGTTAGGGTTTTTAAAGCTTTGATAAAGGGGCAAGTAAATCTCTAAGGACAAATGAACAACTTGTGCAAGACTTATTTATACTGGGTATTTTAAAGCTGAGTATCCCATCAGAATTGTTGAGCTCTATCAGTTTTTCACGTAGTTTTGGTCAACGTTTCCGTATGAGAAATGTGGATACCTCCCTAGGCTCTTTTGATTTTCTGTCCTGTCAGAGAAGCAAAAATGTACTTCATGAGTAGACTGACATTCTGACAAATGCTAGCTGCCTTCTTGACTTTTGACTGTTCCATGAGATGTGTTTTCTGGAAAAGCTTCTTTTCTTTTAGTTATATTCCCTTTGTTTTGTTTGAAAGACAGCATGTAAAGCTCAAAGTTTGTCCTTTTCCTCTAATCCTATTAAAGCTAGCATCTCCTAAAAGAACAAAGACCTTCTATAAAAACAGACACTAACCTTTTTACTGTGTTTATTTTTATTCTTTCCTTGCTGCAGAAGCTTAAAGGTAGGTGTTTGGCAGCTAAAACTGCACAATTCCACTACGCTCCCTTTCTCTCCCTTTGCAACTAACTCACAGTCATGGTGTGATCTCATCTGTTTATGTAGCAGTTTCTGCTCTGCAGTTATCTGTGCTCTGTAGAAACAACTGAGCTAACTGTGTTATGTGATACCTGCAAATGCTAATAATTCTTCCACTTACCAGAAAAACCTGCTTCAGCGCAAAAACTACTGTGCAGTAGTTGCAGCTTTTGGAATTTAATTGGTAGTGATTAAACTATGAGTATGGGATGTTGAGATTCTTTGAAATAATAACTTTCTTAGTGTCTTTCTTGTTGCAAAGTCTTTGTCAAAAATCTGTCACAGAAGCTGTTAGGGAAGTATTGTCGTTCCACAGATGAAGAACTGAAATGTAACAGATCGCGTATTTTAAACTTTGCAAGCACCTATGTCCTACATGCATTTATGGATTTGACTCCCTCTGGATACATCTAAGAGCCTGACTCTAAGTAAGCTGTCCTAGGTTACAATCAAGTGAGTTGCTGGTGCAGCAAAAAAAACCTAATGTATATTGGTCTTATCCCCAGGCTAGTGCCCTGATAACAAGCTTGGTTTCTCCTATGAATAAGGAACTGTATGTGCCTATTTATCTGGTGTATTACCAAATGAAAAGAGATCATCCAGCAAATCTCTTTCACCAAGTTGCTGTTCTTCATGCACTACTCCAATAGCTGAGAAAGTCTGTGTGCTGTTGGCTCCTCAACATTTGAAACTCCTTTGTTGCAAATGCCAACATAAGCATTTTGTGACTTTCTGTGATCCTGGCAGCTGACCATTCAAAATGAAAGTAAGTCAGCCAAATATGTGAGCGTGTTACCAATGGCAGTAACCAGAAGTAACTTTCTGTCTCAACTGAGTTTGAACCTGAGGCTCATAGCTATTGCAGAAGTATGACCTTTAAGCGGCCGAGTGGGTTAAATTGCTGTACAGAGGAAAACTATGTAAACAGGTCAGTGACTTTAATATAATTGCAGCTGTTGATGTAACCACTTGGTGTGGAAAAAGAATAGCAAGTCTTGTTTTGTTTGGCACAGTGAGATGTTTGCATTTTGAAATGAGATACGAAATTAATGGGGCCAAACTGTATGATATAAATAAAGCATGCAGCTGCTGAAATACAGTTTGGAGATAAATATGAACCAGACTGTTCTACACCTTGATGTTTCGAAGCACTCAGTGCTGGTTTAAAAACAGCAATGTGCTTTCACAGTGGCAGTGCTGCCTGCCACAGCACTGGCTTTAGGTCATATTTACATTTTGATGATGCTGTTAATTATGACATTAAAACCATTATGAATTAATGATTAACTGATGTTAATTCCTTCCAGCTAAATATTTGCCTGAGTGAGTATGTTACGGATACTATAAAATGGTCACAAAATGGAATGCAGGTCAGAGATTAATGTGTTGGGGAGAACAAGGAAAACTTTGGGCTGGAAAGTAGGCAGGGCTGGGAGGAAACTTTCTGCTGTTAAATGGGGCAAGGTAAAGTCACGTGTATCTTAAGCCTAGCAGAAGAAAATGCAGTAACACACCAGAATGCCCAGTCAGGTTCAAGGATATCTAGTTTGCTAAGAAATAGAACAGTTTCTTCACTTGTTAAACCTGCTCACTTGTTGATGTTAAAGGCCACAACACACCTTGTGGTGGAAATTGAATCTATTGCTTTCATTCTCTGTCTGGTTGCCTTTTAAGTGATGTTGGTACAAGCAGCCCAACTAGCCTAAATCCTAAAATCTATAGTTGACTGCATTGTGGATTTTTCTTTTGTCTAAAGTGCGGATATTGAGCAGACAGACACAGAACAGAGGTAGGCTTGATTAAGGAATAATCTGTACCAAGCTCTTTCCCTACCAAATCTTTCGTGATTTCTCAGCTCCAAGTGTCAAAAGCACCAGCTGCATCCATTCTGGGCTTCAGATATTTGTGATCAGATTGGCTGCCAGTTGGGTTTTGTAAATATGTTATCTTCTGGTGAAATACAGGCCCCTTTTTGGCTTTACTCCAAACCTAGCAACACGTAACATAAGGTGTTACTCCTTTCAGAACTTATGTGGGACAGAGACTGAGTAGGAAGCCACCAGAGTGCCAAAAGTCCTCACACTGAGCAGCTGGGGGTGGTTTACCACAGCAGCGATGGGCGGGATAGGCCCTTTCTAGCTATGTACGTGCATGTGTTGGTGTGGTGTTCCCATATCCCTTTACCAACTCTTAGATTTTTGCCTTCTGTGTTTTCCAGGGTCAGGAGTTGACCATCCGTCAGATTGCTCTTCTTGGCTTCAGAGACTTGGTCTTGCTAAAAGTGAAGTTGGAAGAAATTCTTCCTCTGGTCCAGACGAAGCTCCCAGCTTCCATTGTCCAGATGCTGTTAATTCTGCAGGTGGGGAGCTTCTGGTTTTCCTTGTTTCACTCCATTTGAGATTCTCGTCTTCACCTAACTGATACAAACCTTGGTAAGGAGAGTGGGGAGGGCAGTGATGAAAGGGAAGATACGCGTAGTTGTGTGAGAGTGCTAAACGTAAAAATGAAAGCTGAATTTGAATGGTTAACATCCTGAGCTTTCCTGGAAATCAATAAGGGTATGTCCACGAAAGGGCCAGGTTCTGCTCTTATGCGTTTGCATTTTCCTTGGTACTTTGTCTCCCCAGCTAGGAGCAGTCCCAGTACTCTTCTAATTTCCTCATAAATTGTCATCTCCCAGCTTCTGTGAACACCTCCAGTTCTCCTGATTTGTCAGCTTTGTAATGACCCAGCAAGACCCCCCTTATAGATGATAAAGGCATTGGAAGGAGTATTGCCTGCTGGCTTCCTAATATACCTCCCCCCTCCTAGATGGGATGTGGAAACTTCTCTGTGAGAGGAGGAATATCTTATGGCAGCGGGGAAAAAAAAATGCAGGTTTTCCAAGGGCGTCTCCTAAGAAACAAAGACTTCTTATGAGGACTGTCCTTTATAATCAGGCCTGAAGAGAACAGTGCCCCTGTCTTCCAAGCAGGACATGTATGGCTAAGTTTACCATTTTCTATATTGCTCAGCCTGACAGTCCTGAAAAATACTGTGATCCAGGTGGCTGTTTGCACTCCTCTCACTTAAATTTCTCTTCAGATATACCTTATGATGTGTGATGGGGAATAAAACCTGCTGAAGTATGTGCAATCAGAGTCACAAAGTAGCTAAGCTGGTATTTCTGTGTGAGTTCTCTCAGTTCGGATCTCCCCTGTGACCCAGGCTGTATTAGCACGAAATACTAGAGTGCTAGCTCAATTTCCATAAGATATCTTAATAAAAGCAGTCTCGGGGCAAAGAGAATCTCAGTGACACATCTGAGAAAGAAAAGTCTACTGAGGGTTTGCAGGAAGCTAGTCTGTGGACATTTTCTGAAATTACAGTTAAATTGCTCAGTGTTAGCTACAATCTTTCATAGCTGTAAGCTGAACTAGGGAGGGTGCTTCTCCTGTCTCAGGGAAAGAGCAGGGCTTGTAAGGCTCTTCCACAGAGACATTTCCTGGCAGAACTGCCTTGGTATAGCTGTATTGCTGTCGTTATTCAGTGTACATCTCATGGTACTGTAGCTTGTACCTACCTTCCTATCCTTTGGTCATTAAAAGAAAAAAAAGTCCCCTGGCAGCCTGTTGCCTATAGGAGTATGACTATGACCTGAACTAGGAGGCTGGTGTAAATAGCACCTAAACCTCCATTTTGGCTCTTAAGCTGTGTTCCTCTACAGGCTGTGCTGATACAGCTGAGATATTCCAGAGCTAAGATGTTTGGCAGACCCCAGGCCTTGTCAGAACCTTACTACACAAGAGTAATGATGGCTTTTCATGTTTGATTTTTCAGAGTGTTCATGAGCCCGATGGCCCCAGTGAGAGCTACCTACAGCTGGAAGAACTGGTCAAGCAGGTGGTGTCACCATACTTGGGTTTGTGTGAGGACCACAGCATCTCTGGTAGCACCTGCTTGCTTGGTAAGACATGCAGCAGCATAGAGGAGCTCTTTCAAACACTCTACTCTTTCTGTGGTACACAGGTTGGCTAATAGGACGCAGTGCACATCTGTGCTAGAAAGGAGGTGGTGCATGACTCCACAAGAGAGAGAAAGCAAAGGTTAAAGCACCCTTAAGAAGGTCCTGGTTAACACACTTCTGAATGTAGATTTTTCTGATCTGCTTTTCATTTTCCACCGCATACGCATGCAAAATCTGCAGTCTTTCTGGAGGCAGTTTGGATTTTAAAGCTTCTCTCTGTGGTGTGTGCCTGAGGTGCTTTCCATGCATTTGAGCATTCTGTTTGGGGAAAAAAAAAAAATCATCTATTTAAACTGTAGATAAACGGAGCTAGGAGAGAGAACTGGCACCATGCTTCAGAAAGGTGATGCTTGTAGTGGAAAACCTCCATATATGATTCAAGAGCTCTGCTAACAAGCATGGCCAGAGAGAAATAGAGTAGCTAAGAAATAGATATGGCCATACTGTTTAGGTAACCACAAAGATTTAAATGGAGTAAGTGAAGAAAGCTCTAGACCCCAAATATTTTGTGGCACTTTGTCAGCTGTAGCCTCTCCTTTGATACAGACTTTGTCTAGGGAAAGACACATCCTGTCTTGTGTTACACTTTTGCAGCATGGGCAGGGTAAAAGAAGGTCTTAAGGGAGAATGGTTCATCAGGGTTTGGGTATTCTCTGCCTGTAACAAACTCTTGGCATTGCTTTAGATAAGCTATGGCTCAGGCTTTTTGTTCTTGTGGTTGGGCAAATAAATAAACTTTCTTTTATGCAAGTGGACATGGTTAGACTTAAGCATTGAGTTGCAGATCTTATCTGAGGCTAGATTTAGACCACAATCATCCTGTAAATGTTGAACTTTGACAAATGTGATTGTTTGGCTGTTTATGGATGCCTGCATGGTGCTGGGATAGTGTGAAGTGTAGCTGTCTCACCTACACTGAAGTTCCTAGCCAGCCTGGACTTCTGCCAGCTGACCAAAGCATTGGTGTCCTAAAACAAAAAAAATCATATGAACTGGCCTTGTAAAGTTCATGTGCCTTAAAATCATTGTACTGGCTTTGATTTTTACCTGTCGTTTATTTGTGTGTATTTTCAAAGTGGCCTTTTGCCCTTGCTCGACCCTGTGCTGAGCAGGGGGAAGAAGTAACTTTTGTTTGCATTACACAGCAGAGACAAAAAGAGCAGCATCTTTCTGCAAATAATCTTGCTGTTTTCAAAGTGCTCCTGTGGTGGTGGTTTCTTCTAATACTTGCTGCTTCTCACCAGATTTCTCTCTCTCTTCCTCTCTCCTTCTTTCTGTCACTTTTTTTTGCTTTCTCAGAGCCAGTGTTCTCTCTCACTAGGCAGCTGGTAATGACAGTGAGTCCCAGCAGGTTTCCTGCCATACTGTGGCTCTGTGGCACCTTTCTGTTGAGCTTTGGGTGTGCTTGCATTCTCTATAGATGCTGTGGAGTCCAAACTGCAATCTAGAACACAGCCTTCAAGTTGCACTGGTGTTGAGAGATGCAATTGAGGACGACTGTGGTCACAGCTGTGAATAAACATAAAGCTTTGGCCTTCAAGGCTGCAGTATGTTATACTTGATTTAAACTGAGAAAAGAGAGCAGCAGGAATAGGTGTGAAAGAAAGAGGACAGAACAGCTCACAGAGGAGATTTGAGGCAGGCAACCTCCCCAGCCAAAGCAACAAATCACAAAGTCTAGGTGGAGCAAGGGGAAGTGAGCCACATGGCAGAGCCTGACCCAGATACCTGAGGCTGTGGCCTGTTTCATCCTGAGCTCTGCAGTTATCCCTGCTTCGGTGAAAGCCCAACTACTTCAGCTGGATTATATTCCTTTCACTGTGCTTGTTACTGTCCTGTTGTCCACCCTCCTTGCTTCCTCTGTGTAAATTAGCCACTACCTGCACTGTAAGGATGGTGTGTGTTGAAGGGATCCAGTTGTCTCAGAAACAATGTTTAAATTACGAATAGAGGAAAAAAAGCATTCATGCTGTTCACCCCGTGTATTAAACCTAGCATCAATGCTGATTTGAGTTTGCCTGCAAAATAATCCCTTAAAAGATCTTCCCAGTTTATGTTCCTGATAACAGCACAGCAAAATAGAAATATTTTTTTAGTTAAACTATGCATGATGGTTTCCTTAAGAGAGCATCATTTCTGGTCATTGGCAACAGGCCATCCATTCTAGGTGAAATGACCTTCTTTCCACTTGAAGCCCACGAAAACACACAAACTAATCTTTGAGTTCTCTGGCAGCTCTTTTGTCTTCTGTGCCATGATGTGGTGGTGGTTCAGCCACCGTGCATGCCGGATCGTAGCTCTGGGCAATGGGGTTTGAAAACATTAAACTGAGATGCCTTTCTCCCTAGGGGACTACTCCAAGGAAGATTTCAAATGGGAAAGGTCATTGGAGAAGGTCAGAGTGCTTTATTTCAGCACTCTGGTGCTTTGTTCTTCTCCCCATGTCAGATTCCGTCTTTCTGGATGGAGTTCTGTGCATTACAGTTCTTATGGTGTTCTGATACAGTGAATACATAACATTGTTTTGGTGTGCCAATGGTGAGGCAGTGCCCTGCTCCATAAGAAGATGAGCACAACAGCTGGGGAGAGACAAAGGATAGGTGGCTTGCAGAAAACAGACCACAGTCTGATGCTTCTCAGCCATCAGTTCATAGCTGGAGGTTATGCAAGAGTTGCATACTGTTCTTAATTTCCCAGAGGACTGTGATTGCTTGATAGAGCAATCAAAGGAGGAGAAGTAAAGCAATAAATCTATGTTCAGAGTTCAGCCTAACTTTTTTTCTGATTATTATAAAGAATTTTACTTCAATTTCCCAAAAACTATCTGTGGAGATTTTTTTTTTTTTCCTCAAGAGTTAGGTCATCCCTTACTTGAAGAGAATAAACACTGATAGATTCTCCACTATGCATTTCTCTGTTTCAGTACCTGATCAGTGATGCGTAACCCATTTCTGCAACTAACCTGATCTTGAAAACCTTCCACTGAGGGAAGATCCACAACTCTTCTGTGCGGTTACTTGCAGCCCTTATTCTTGGCATTAACTTGTGTTGCTTAATGTCTTAAAAATGTCTGCTGCAGTTGTGGGGAGAAAATAAGAGCAAGACCTCTTGTTGACTGCCCAGTTATCCTGTCTTTGATAGGTACAGCTTCTGGCTAAGTGTTTGCTAGGGGCAAGAGAAGGAAGAATTGTAATTTCTTCCAGTGAGGCCTACCAGCTATGCTGT
Organism: Numida meleagris; assembly: GCF_002078875.1. Taxonomy (NCBI): domain Eukaryota; kingdom Metazoa; phylum Chordata; class Aves; order Galliformes; family Numididae; genus Numida; species Numida meleagris. The sequence continues at coordinate 19,690,227 of NC_034414.1, forward strand.
AAGTTTCCAACACATGTTTCTGTGGAATCTCATCAATTTCACTGTGACAGCAGGAGACAGGGCCATTCTCCAATGCTGTAAAGTTAGATAACGCCCGTGGCTACCTGAGATAAAATTGGAGCCCTTTGGCCTTTAACTTATTTCATGTTCCCATCACCTTCCTCCTCTGTGAAATTTTATGGTCAGAAATTGACTCTGACAAAGGTCTTGGTTTTCAAACACGCTGAGATACTTAACCAGCTGTGTTTCCAAGTCCACCAGCGAAACGCTGCCAATATCTTGTTCTTAGTGCTTCTGCTGAGCTGTGCTTACAGAGCTAGGCAGAGCTACCTTCTGGATAGTGAACTGCTTGGAGTCTGGATCCAAGCAGAAGCCACTGAAGTGTCAGAATAGATCTTCTCAAACTTCAGATTCTTTGCTGGGGAGGTCTGGCTGTACTCTTTCAATTTGAATGTTTGGAAAGCATAGATGTGGGAAGTACATTTCCTCAGATGCATAAAGTGTTTGGCTAATGTGTCAGCAAAGAGCTTTGCATCATGTTTAGTAGGAGCGGAGATTAAAATCTGGCTCCCGTAATGCCCATGAGTGACCTGACCAGTTATCAGAGATCAGTGTCTCCTTCAAAAATAGAAATAATGACTTGAGAGCTCTGCCTCCTTAAAATGTGGGTGAACCATCAGCCTTAGGATGAGTTGAACAGGGGTTTCAGATCCTTGCAATGTATTGGGGAGCACTCTGTAATTCCCTTGAATCTTTGAGTTTGATGATGTATGATTGTTGCTAGTCTGCTTGAGGAATCTAACTAGCACTTCAGCTACAAACCCTGTTCTAACATTAAAAGAGAAGCTTGCCTTGCCAAGAGAGCTCTCTAAATGCTATCCTTTTTTCCTCTCTAGCTGCTGATGTTTGCTTTGGCTACTCAGGAACTTCAACTGTGATCCCTTTCCTAGACAAATCCCCCACAACTCATTTCTTCTCCATGATGGCAGGCATTGCTCTGCTAATTGCTACAGTATTTAAGTCAATGTATTTAAGGAACGTTCAAGTGTTCTGGAGACATAATCTAAGGCAGTTGGAGTGGGAAATCAGATGAAACTAAAACATGAATTTCTGAATTATGAATAATTTCAAAAATGGCCTTTGCCTTCCTTCATTTCAGCATCTGCCTTTGCCATTCTCTGTTTGTCCCAATTGTTTGACTATAGCAGAATAGAAGGGAGGAGAAGAGTTAGAGCTTTGTTTTCTCCAAGTTAAAATATGCACTAGGAATACATTTTTACTGCCATAAAGAGCCATGAGAGCATGAGTCTGTGTGCAGTGTGGATGTGCTCACATTGGTGATTGGCTGCATGATTTGGGTGAGCTGTGGCCATGCAGTGGCCGTTTGGGCCCCAGCTCACACTGGATGCACGTCTGCTCGATTTGTGGACATTTTTTGCAATCCAGCCTCTACTTAGTTTTGGGCTGAGCTGAAGCATGTCTTCTCTGTCTTTGCAGTCTATCTGGGTTACAGTGGTTACTACAGTGTGGTCAAACTCAGGACCTTCGCTTTATTTTTGCACACAACAGGCAGCATTGTACTCCTGTTCCCATGCTGATAAAGGTTTGGGGAGAGGATTGCGGTCTTGCGCGTTGCTGTTAGTGTTCGCTTCAATACCAGCAGGCTTTCATAATCTCCCCTTCCATATTCTGGTCAGATTTTGAAATCTGGATGATGTCAGATGCTGAAGCACCAACACATGCATCAACTCCGTAAAGTCTGCTCCTCAGTGTGCGTACAGATGCACATGTGAACACAAGTACACACATAGCACGTGAGCCTCAGAACTGCTGAATGCAGCCTGGCTGGCTGGACTGCAAATGAGCGCAGTAGTTGAGGAGCACTTGTTAACCATTTTGCCACAGAACACGAGGACGTACCAGAAGGGGATGCCAGGACCAATTTTTCCAGTTTATGTGCAGTGAGGGTTGCCAGGCTGGGCAGGAGCAATGTTACGTTATTGCTTCCTACACTGTGCTTGCATTCAATGGACTTTAATCTCTCAGCTCCTCAGGCTTGGCTGTTTCAGCAGCACTAAAAGTTTACACACAAACTGGCACTTCTTTCTCACGGGAATATTTTTATTTATTAAGTGAACCTCAAGCCATGGCCGTGATTTCTTTTTCCTGTGTATCCTGGCCTCTTGGGAAGGGTTGCAAGCTGTGCCTGTTTAAATGGAGCATATTTTCATTTTAAACGTGCTGTTTAGAATTTGAGAAAAGCAAAGATTTTGCCCTGGACTGCAAAATCTGCAGCAATGGAGTCAGGAGAATTTACCGCTTTTTGCATGGCTCAGTTCAGTTTCATCTCCTCAGGCCTCTCCTAACCCAAGAAACCTTTGCATAGATAAAAACCACTGCAGGATAGACATAATGTAAGTATTAATTTGTGGAATGGCATATTGTGATGAACACAACATTAGAAGGCTGCTGAGCTCCCTTTCTTCTCTGCAACAGTGAGCTGAGCAGCCTGTAACAGTGGCTGTGTTCCTAACCTAGACAGGAGGTGGGCACCGATGTGCATTTCAGACTCAGCTTGAGTCAGTCATGTTACAAGTAAATAACTACCCCACCACTGGCTGCTTTCTTTTGGCGTCAGCACTTGACTTTGTTGACAGCGGTCAGCAAAGAAGCAGCCCTGGTAAATAATGTGAAATGTGGAGAAATAGCTGCTGCTTAGACTCCCATGTTATTTGGATTTCATCGACACCAGACCAATTTTCACAGCCCAGGTGCAGTTTTTACAGCACTGCAGTGCTGGTGTAACTCCCTGCAGCCATTGGTAGCAGCACAGGAGTGCTGGTGTGGTTCCCCTTACGTGACCTTTCTCTGGTGACCAGCACCATGGCTTGCTGTGTTTGAGCTGCAGTGGACACATGAGGAAGATATCAACTGTAACCAGCCTCAAAAGTTGCTTGCACATACTCTTAAGCACAGAATGAAGTTTTCCAGTGAATGTGTTACTGAAAGCACAAGGGTGAAGTGTTGTCATGTTCTGGCTGCTCAACTGCTCCTCCTTGTAACAACACTGAGCTTGTTTTCTGCCTTTCTTATTGATGCAAGCTTTCAAAGCTGTTTCATAACCTTCAGAGATGAGTGCTTTGCTTTACGTTTTGTTACTGTCTCACGCTCTGCAGTCTTGCAGAAAGTCTCCTACGTGATCTGAAAGGCTTCTGACCTTAGGACATGAGCCCCTGCACTTCAGGATGTTGGTGAGATACCCAGTGGCTGCAAGCCGAGTCCTCTCTGTTCCCTGCAGCCAGCCTAAGAGCTTAGACAAAGCTTTGCCTCTGCCCTGTTGCTCATCGCTGCTTCCTTTTTTTCTTCCAGAGAGGCGGTACTCCAGATCCCGCTCCAAAGCTGGAGGACTGAGTTACTCCTCTCACCTGGCGACAAGTCGGCAGCCCAGCGAGATGGCCCTGACACCTCTGACGGAGCAGGAGGGTGAGGCTTATCTGGAGAAGTGTGGTAGCATCCGTCGCCACACTGTTGCCAACGCTCATTCAGATATTCAGCTCCTGGCGATGGCCTCCATGATGCACACAGGCATGGTGATCGAGGAGTCAGACAGTAATGACAAATGTCTCCTCCTGCAGCCCAGTTTCAGCCACAGGCAGTGCTCCAGTGAGCCTAGTATTGCTGACGGGCCGGAGGGAGGCATGGCGGCAGGCAGGCAGGACTCAGCAGAGCTGAACTGCACATCAGTCAGCTAGAAGTTGTCTCTCTGAGGAGAGGAAGACTCTATGTGCTAAGCTGGACAAATGCTCGTGTCACCCCCGCTGGAAAAAAAAGGAAAATTGGAGTCTTGCTCCTGGTGTTAAAACGGCCTTGGATGATCTAATGTCTCTTTGGGAACGCTCTCCAGACTTGTTTTCCTTGCCTGTTTGTGATCACTGTTGATAGAGGTACCAGCCTGCTCCCAAATGCGCGTGATGGGCTGCAAAGTTGAACATGGCGGTTTACCTTCTGTGAGCTCTTTTACTGCGCTAGCCTAAACCTTTTGGCCTCAGGTTTCCTTCTGTTTCTTTGGTATGATACAAATGAGCCTCCTTCTGCTTTTGTCTTTCCTGGTTTTGTGCTACTTGTTTGCTTCAGAGAACCCTGTGCTTAATGTTCTTTTCTTCCATACTTGAGGTGGTGATGACCGAGGACTGCCTCTTTCTCTTTTGAAGTTGAACTCAGGGATGAAACCACTTGCATCTTGCAGAAAGATCTGCTCAGATGGCTTGTGAGAGAAGGAGACCCTTTGCTTGCTTCCCACAGGCGTGAGTGAAAAGAATCTTGAAGAAACCAGATTGTTTTTTGCCCCACACTTAAGCAGAACTGGATATGTGTGGAGTGCCAGCTGAGCTCTTCCAGTATATGCTTTAGTTCCAGTAATGTCCTTAGGGTTGGCGTTATAAATTGAGTGCAAAGGAGGAAGTATAAAGTGAGAGCAAATACTGTCCTGAGCGTCCTAGTGTTTGGCATCAAATTGCTGTTAAAGTTTTGGGGTGGTACAGCTGCAATGAAAGGAGAAATCTAAACCTTCAGAAAGGGAATGCTCACGCATTTCTGTTGTGGAAGAGCTAAAGGTGCTTCTCCAGGCTGATTGTCATGAGTGCAGAGCGGGAGGTGACGACAGGGCTGCTTCCTTGAGCTGCTCTGGTACTCCCTGCACTTGCAGGATTTGTGAGACCAGAGATAAGCAGCTGGGTGCAGAGAGGAGCCCTGTCCTCGTAGCACATTTGTGAAGTGCTTCTGACCTCCAGTGGTATCTTGCTTAGTGCAGCATTTCCTTAAGATAAAGCGAGGACTACTTGCAGTCTTTGTCCCTGTTTTTATTTTGAAGATGAGGAGTGGGTCCAGGTCGTCAGTGCATCAGGAACTGCGGTGCCCACTGTATGGCACCGCTTGGTACACAGCTGCTGCTTCTGTGGGAGAAGAACCAATTTGTTGGAGCAGTCCCCTGCGGTACTCCCCTGATGTCTTGCTAAGCAGATTTGCTAGCGTAATTACAGGCTTAGAGGTGAACTGAAATGCTGCCTTAAATGTCAAATCCCGTTAAAAATGTGGATATAACACCACAGCCACTAGAGTCCAGTCACTGTGGTACTGACTGCAAATAAATCTGCCTTGACAAGGAAACAGGAAGTTAGGATGAGCCTTCAGGATGTGTTTTTGCACACTGTGACATTAACTGCAGAATTTGCCCTGCTGCCACTGGGCATTAAGCGCCCTCTGTTGCACAGGCTGTACTGGAAGAGAAGCTCAGACCTGCTGAGATTTGACTTCAGTAACATGCGCTGCAAAAACCAAGTGGATGGTTATTTTACGACGAAGCACTGAAAAAAACAGCAACGAGCACAAGATTTTGCTGTCTGCGTACACGAGGGTGTTGCTTTGTCTCCTGTGGTTTGCAAATCTTGTTGGCCTTTGTAGAAATGCAGTGTTTGGCTCCCCAGCTGTGCTTCTGTGGAGAGAGATTTGGTTGTGCTGTTTGCCTCCTAGGAAGGATGTGTCCGGGGAGGCAGGAAGATGGGGATTTTAGCAGTCCTTCCTTGAAATGGATTCTAGGGGAAGTTGCCTCCTCATTCTGAAATTGGACTGATTGTGCCACCCTGATGCTGTCACATGCAGTGACTTGCAGCCTTCTCTTGGCCAAGTGGGCACGTGTGGAAGTGGTGGTCCTGCAGCATTTCAGCTCGCTCCTACAAGCGCTTCTCATCTCTTTTACTTCTCTCATTTCCCTTTTGTAAATGCCTGAAGCGAGCAGCGCCACCTTCTGTGATGAAAATGAGTATGGTTTGTTTATTTCCTGACATACTCTTGGATCATCTCTAGGGCTAATAGGAATCCAGTCCTGGTTTTAACTTGAATGTCTTTTGTTTTTACATCTATTTATAATTTGAATCATTTTGATGTTGTACCTGTTACTTTGCGAAAATTTGCACCGAGCCACTCTGAATCGTGCACTTCCTCAGTTGTTTGGATGTTTTGTGTCGAGAGAATTAAAGCTGGTGGCTTTACTTTGTAAACTGAGCTAAACTTGTTCTTCAACCAACACGGAGGGTCTGGTCTGAGAGCGGCTTTCAGGGGTGTGTTTGATGAACGTGGAATCTTTCTTTTGTCGGTGTTGGTACTGCTGCTATCTTTCTGCCAGGGGTAGGGGAATGCTGCAGAACTCAGGATGGCTGTGGGCAGTGAGCTGCCCCTGCTGTCGGGGCGCTTCTGGGTGAGGCAGGGTCAGACCCTTCCCTACAGCCTCGTGACTCCTCCAGGAATTTGGGTCTTAAGGATCTCCCCTACCCTGAACTCACACCACAGTACAGAGCAGTCGCTGACTGCAGCAATATTCGGGAGCTGCTGTTTGAAGCCTTTGTTATGGGCTTCAGAGCAAACTCCCTCTTATGCCAAGAGCCAGTTCATAATTCTTGTGGAATAATTATTAAGGACTGCATACAACAGCCCCTGTTACACTGGAAGAAAGATTGGAGTCACAGAATCATTATTTCTGGGCTAAAAGTTTATGAAGACAGCTGCATTGGCTCACACTCAGAGTTTGCTGTTGCTGTTATCACCAGAAGGACACATCCACGTTTCTTTTTAACCTGAAAACCTCAGTTCTGTGGGATTGCTCAGGCTCCTGGAAGAGCGGACAAGAGCCTGGTTCTGAGATGCTCAGAGTTAGACAGTGTTGCACCAGGACGAGCTGGAAGGTAATGGAGTTAATGTATATTAAATGTCAGTGAGAAACCACAAGATGCTCTTCACTGTATGACTCTTAGAATGATTTATTACCACTATTGCTAACCAAGCCCTCTTTTCCACTGTGGGTTTTTAATCCACTTCACACTAAGCAGCTATAGACTAACAGATATTGATGGTTCTTGGAGTAGAAACATGAGGTCTTCCCTGCACTCTTGTGCCTCTCTCTGGGGCAGTTTCACTATTACAAGGGCTGTCTGCTGCCTTTCTTCAGGCTCATCCCAACCCAGTGAATGATCACTTATTTTCTGCGTGGTTGCAAATGAAACAAAGGGGGGAAGCTGCTCTGAAGGAGGGAACTGATGGCACCTGTACTGGAAAGCTCCTGCAAAAGGAAGGAACTTGAGTCCAATACTCTGCTCCTGGGCAAGGGTGAGCTGAATGAGCAAGGTCCAGGGAACTCAGAGAAGCGTTTGAGACTTAGTATCTCTGGGATTAAGAGTGATTCTCCTTCACAAGCATGTGTGAGTGCTGCAGAGAAGAGGGGATTAGTTATGATTCCCCCCCCCCCCCCAGTTCACAGTCCCTTCTCAGAAAGTGGGGGGGGGGTGGACACAAGTGTCAGGTTCTGAGCATTACAGTTCGTGATAGCACATGGTAGATGGAGTACCTCCAAGCTATGCAGCCTGGAGCTGGCTGTTAGGCTGTCCTCTGCCCTTAAATGCAAGGCATCTTTTCCCTGAAGTAACCTAAGGTGAATGCAAGGTCTGGAACCCTGTAGTTTTTCTTCCATTCCTTGTGGTGGCTGCTGTAGAAAGCATTGTCCTCATTTCATGCATCCCAGTGGCACTTTATTCAATGGTATTTCCAAGGAGGAGCGACAATAGTCCAGTGACTGTGGTTACATTGAGATAATCCAGGTGCAGGACCTTCAGATGCACTCTGATGCTCAGCAGCAGTCTGGCTCTGTTATCCTAATGAAGCACGTTGCTGCAGCTGCTGGCAATGAAGCAAGAGGGCTGAGCCCTGCTTTACCCTCTGATTCTGATAGGGACATGTGATGGAGTGAGATGTGCAGCTCTTGCTCAGAGGGACAGAGCTGGGGACAGCCTCTGCCTGCAGATGGACTGAGACCACTGTTAAGGTCAGAAACAGGCTAAAGTTACAGTGAGCTGCTTCTGCATTCCCATGTTTGCTGCTGTTGCTCTCTGAAAGGGCTCCCAGATCAGCTCCTCTGTGAGGAAAGGAGGAACCCAATTTGAGTTTTAAAACTTATGTAGGAGCAGTTAAGACTTCCCTGTCAAAGACACGATTCTATTTGGAGTCCGGAGTCTAAGAACAGATTCACTTTGGAGTTTTAACTAGAGGGATCCGTAAGAGATGTATGCATATGTCTGTACAGAGCATTTCGACATGAAGAAGCCAAAGCTTCAGCCTGAGGAGCTCTGTCTCGGTGACTTACTGAGGTAAGTGGAGTTTGTCACACCTGGTGCAATAAGAAACTAGGGAAACTTGTATGTGCCACTTCTCCTTAACAGGAGCTTGGTTCCTTGGTGCGCTGCCAGAAAGGCCTGACTCATCTGAAGCTGGAACTGCCGCTTTCTTAAAAACAGCAACAGAGACTAAGGTAAAACTTAGAGAAGAACAACTTAATGCCTGGGTGACTGAATGCAGAAATGGAAATAAAACCACTAAGCTGTAGCGTACCATTCTAAGGTTTGACAAGTTGCTCTTGCTGAGTTCATGTTCAAGAACAGAACTGTGGGCACTCGCAGAGTTATGGAGCTGGTGCCAGCAGTCACAGAGAGGATGAGTACTTCTCCACGCAGGAGGGAAAACCAAGGAGTAACCAATGCAGACCTGCAAGAGACCTGCTGGGACTCTGCAGCAAACACCTGTCTCTGCAGAGCGTAACAGGTGGGGTGAGGTAAGAGGTGTCTTTTTTTTTTAAGCATATAAAGAATCAATTCAGTTGTATGGAAATCAGTTTGTCGGAGAAGGATAAGTAGAAGAAAATGAATGTTTTGGGGCAGTTTGTCACAGGGCATTTGGCAAGCAAGTACTTCTACTCTTAATAAGTTAAAGAATGCAGCTGTTTCTTCCAAAACTATTGCTGCCCAACTGCTGAAATGTTGCTCCATTTAAGCAGGCAGTTCTTAAGGCTCTTCAGGAAGCTGAGCCGAGCAGGGCTTTCCTGTAGACCATGCTGCGGCACTGGATGAATGGCTCTAGAAGGGCTGTGTGCCAGCCTGAGTATTTATCCATGGTTGCATTAGTGAGCAGCTAGTGCTACGTCGCAGTTAAGGTCTGATTATGATGAAAGAAGCAGCTCCGGCTGTGAGAGGAAATCACTGAGCACAGGAACCGTCATGGGTTGCGTTGGTCCAGATGAGTCAGAGCAGGAAAAGGTGGCTCATCGGGCAAAGTCTGGACAAAAGCTAATAGGAAAATCATTTCCCATTTCACAGTTTCCTCTTCTCAGAGTTTCAGAAACTTTTCCATCTCAAAGGGGAAAAAGAACAACCTCCAACCTCAACCTTTTACAGCTGTGAAACCCAATCACTTGCTTCCATAGAACAAATGGGTTCAGTTATGATTGCTAAAACATTGGACCGAAGAGCAGGGCTCCAGGTTTCTAACAAAAAGATGATTTTCCCTGTGCTGCATCTCAGTCTTCAGCTGCTCCCCATCACAAAGCAGAAGGTGAAGTCACAGAGGCAATGCTGTGTATTTTGCCCAAAATGAGAACAAGTGCATTCTTCTAGAAGGAATTATGACCGGTGAGAGTTGATAATGGCTGTGCTTGGAATAAAATATTGGAGTAGACTCAAGCTTGGGTTAGCACACTAGAATCTTTCTGCTGCTTTAGGGGCAAGGGAAAATTAAAAGTGAGAAACAAGCGCTTCTGCCTTTAGAACAAATTTGTGAACTGGAAGAGATGGCAGAAATAGCACAAAATCTTCACCTGTTCTGAGATCTGACAAGCTTAGAGGAACTGTTCAGTGCTTAATGTGGGGCATGTTTGTTTTTGTTTTTTTTTTACACAGGTGTGTATTTTTATGGAATAGGTGAGGTCTCAGAATAATAATAAAATTAAAGCCAGCAAAGCAAAAAAAAGAAACCAAAAAAACCAACCAACCAAAAAACCATGAACGTACACGCTTCCTGAAGTAAAGACAACTCAGATGGTACAATGGTGGTGGTGGCACCAGTCTGCTGCCCAGATGGATGGCCTCCTTTCAGGGGAACCTAACAAAGGTCAGTGTCTTTCTGTCTCTTGGCCTTGTCTTCTCTATCTTTGACTACTCTGTGTTCTTCCGCCAGTTCTTGGCTGTTGGTCTGTCCCTTGTTTTCATGTTGTCTCTGGTTATCCCCCATTTGTTCCCGGTGTCCCCCATTCATCCTAATTAGCCCCCATTATTCTCTGTTACACCCAGTTCACCCCCTTCCTGTCTGCCCTTGGCTGTAGCCAGACACACGGTAATGTTGAATAGTTCTCAATGCTTTAAATACGGGATCATCACCCAAACAATTTACTTTCACTTGCGCTACCTCTATCTTCTAACAATGACTGAAGCTATCACCACCCTTCATAGAAACATCTACTTTTTTTTTTTTTTACTTATATAATACAGGTCTCTAGCCCCGGGGTCTCTAGCACCTGGGGCAGGTGATTTTTTTTTTTTTTTAAACAGCTCTCCCTCTAAATAAAGAGGTAACACACAATGCGTGGTTTAATTACTTTATTTTCTTAAAAATCCTGTCAGAAATATAGCTGTGTTTTAATTACAAAATATATTAATCTATTGATACTTTAAAAGGAACAAGAGTACTTTAAATTCTGTTCAAATGGAAACCAATACAAACCTTTAACACCAACCCCAGAATGATCTCTTGCATCTATCATTAAGGTACTTGACGATGAGAAAGTCTCTCTAAATAAGAGTAGAAAGGCCACCCTGATTTCTTCCATTAGCGAGTTTATCCCTCGCTAGCAAACACAACCAGGCACATCATAAGACCACTTAAAAATCTAAATAGCTCATGTTATCTGAGCTCCCACCTATATATCACATACCAATATTTTCAGTAATTTTTTCCCTGCCCTGCAGGGGAAGACATTCAGAGGCAAAAAGAGAACACATTTGCAATACATTATAATTGGAAAATGTGCCATAGCAGCTTAGCAAATACATATACTAAGAGTCTGACTTTTAAACACATTCAAGGTGACAGAAATGCAGAAGATAAAGAAGCTAAGCCACTTACTTACTAAAACACCTTGAGATCTAATAATGCTGCAAAGCATCAAGAATGACGGGAGTAGAGAACCTGACTTAATACCCCTATTTTTGTGTCTGTTTCAGATACAACTCTCAAGGCTGCCTGCCATTCCACATCCATTTTTAAGGAGTTCTCAACCCACTCTGGTATAATCATTTTCCAAAACAGAAGACATGTAAGGTTGGAAAGAAGAGGCTATTCAACTAAAAATATTTTCATATGGAAACTGAGCATCTTAGTATAACCTCAGGGAAGTCTGAATAAAGGATAATAGTCATGAAGACTACAGTGAAGGGGGACCATCCAGACTTCTAAGTTGTTCCATTGGCTGAAGATGCTATTCTTATTTGGAAGAGAAAGTACTGGAACTGCAATTAAAGGTGGGGAAAGGATGAGGGAACTGGAACAAATAGACAAATTAATATTTCATTAACATTTATGTTTCAGGGCAGGAGAAATTAATATTTAGCACATTAGCCGTCAAAGTTTCTTATGTAAAACTCTGGCACTACGGTAACTTGGTGTCACTCTGCGTTCTACTTGATAATATCAAAATACAAATGAGTAGAAGAGCAGCAGTGACTCGAGCATTCCTACTTACTTATGTGGTCAATACATGCTTTCTATTTGGAATTGGGTTGTACTATTGCATAATGTTAACCTGTAGCATTTAAATTCCTGAACCTGCCAGCAAATGGAGTTCCTGAGGCAGAACTACAGCGAATGAAGCAGATAAGGCTCAAAGCAAGAATTCAGTTTTTTTGTAGTTGAGAGTTCCTAACACAAAGCTCCAAAGGGAAGTATTAATGCACCTCGTAGGTCTTCATTATAAACACTCAGAGCAAAGACAGGGACCTTTTGTTAACATCACCAGGGTTGAGTAAGGAACTGAGTGCTGCTTCCTGCTACAACTTAACAGTCCTTCTTCTGGATGGGCCAGGGGAGAAAGGCAGAAAAAGGAGAGTGGTCATGCTTGAGTATCTTGGAGAAAGGTCAATAACTAACAGCCTGAAAATGACTGGAGAACTACTGTGTGGTGTAAGGAACTGCCTTCTGTCTATAGCAGGTCTGGGCACTGTTACATGTAGTGAAAGCTCTTCATTGAGCATGACTTAACTACTAACACTGCTCTAACTGGAGATCTAGGGAACAATTCAGTTAATAGGACAAGGCTATGCAATATAGAATTGACTTAAAAATATAGATTTGAAGCATGGATCTTTTCCTGTTATTGAATATATAAGCTCACTTGTCCTACTTGTCCTCCAAACGTACCAAGTACCCTAAAAAGGCAGTTGTGACTCTCACATGTACAATCAGCCAGAAGTTCAGTATTCAACAGTGACAACACTTAACTGAAAATCTCTCTTCAATTATACTAGGCTCTACCTGCAAAATAAATCAGTTCATTGTATCCAGCTGAACAGACTGGTAAAGGTAGAGGCCAGCAACTTCTAAGCTCCTGCAAGTAGGTGAAAAAATCTCCCAAATTAATACACCGTAGTATTTGTTCATTAGTCTTGTATATATTAAATAAGTATATGCACTTTCCCTACTGATGATTCCCGTGAGGTTGCTTTGAAGGGACTGTATACTTGGGATGCTTTTTGGAGTCTTTTAAGTAAGTTGCAGCATCCTAAGTCCTTACACTGGTTCACTAGTTTGCAGAAATAACGGTAAAGAGATGCCTCTGTAGGGCTTACTTTTTTTCCCCCTCTGCCTTGGGCTGTACAATGCAGTTAGGGCATGAACAAAACTTCTCTTTGCTGTTTTTGAAGGAAAAGAAAGATCCAGACTTCATCAGTACCATGGTAAATTATTAGCACCAGTGAACTTACCTGCTCAGCTTTGAATGGTCAAAACTAGTACTTATATGGCTATAAATAAGCAGTAGAGAAACACTAACACATGCAACACATGAGGAAGCTCATGAATCCTTGAACTGGTGAACTTAGTGTTTGGTTAAAGAGCCGTTAAGGAAGGCAGGCTTCTTTTTTCCTGAGAACAAACAGAATTTTTCCTCATGCTAATTAAGAGGCTTTTCCTCCCTCCTGAAGTGCTGCAGCAGCACAAGGTCTTACTGTCTCATGGGACAGGAAATGGCCACAACAGCTGGATGCTGACATGGCCAGCTGTCCACTGAGAATTAACAGAAGATGATGTAGCTCACATGTCACCCAGAACATCAAGGGAAGGGATGACTCAGATGCAGATCTGAAGTTCAACGCTGCTTCAAATTTAAGTTTCCACAATAAAACAAATTCTACAACCCTGTCTAGTTACTATAGCCCTTTGCTCATGTATCTACCCACCACCTGAAAATTCATCTCAGTCTAATGCTACACTTACCTCTAGTGACAGCAGTTGATATTCTGGGCCTGGAACACACACTCACACTTACAAAGTATGGGTCAAAATAGCAGTGGGGAGTAGCGCTTTTGGACCATCTTACAAATATTTCTTCAAAGAACTTGGCTCATTTAACCTTCCTCACAACACTACCCCCTGCCTTTCAGAAATTCTAATAACAACTTGACATTGACACGCAACTTCCTGAAGCTAACTGCAGCAGAAAAGAGTCAAAGCGTCTCACTCTAGATTACATTAGCAAAGTCTAAACCTGACTTCAGATTTCAACAGAAGCATAGTCAATTAAAAATCCTAGGTAAGTCAATGTAGAAGCCATCTTACCCAAGGCAAAGCTTTCCCAAGCTCCATGAAAAAAAGCCCAACCCTCATCTTTATTATGATAAATAATCACCTACGATTTCCCAGTTGCAGCATCTATTCCAAGGCACTGAGCTGCAGAGACTTAGCAGTCTTTTCTGATATGACTTACTTATGCTTTGCCAAAATGGAAATGTCTAGGTACTTCACTAGGATTTTCTTGTAGGCAGTAAAGTTTTGATTAACCACATTACTTTTAGTTAGCTTGCTACAGAATTAGCTTACAGCCTTAATAGAGAACAATTGCTAGTATTCAAACACATGACCTCATATTGCTATTCAGATGAAGATCAACTTTGGTGGCACTTATGATCTTATGCATTCAGCCTATATGGACAATGGAGCGTGCATGTATCTGTGGTGGAAGAGTATGACCAGGGGCTCCGTCCCTCTGGTTAAGACTCGGTTACGCAGCTCCATCGGTACTGCGAGCTTGAAATCCTTCCCTGCGAAGGCTGTTTAAGTCTAGGCGTGTTAGAACTTCACAGCGCACCAGAAGGGTATCGTCCTTTACAAAGGTTCTTTGCTTCAAAGTCTGCAGGTGCATGAAAGTCACATAACCAAAACCTTTCGGATTGCGGTGAATTGTTGGTCTCTGGAAGGCTAGTAACTCTGGCTTGGCTTCCATTACTTCTTCGTGATTCTGCCTTTCAGGGCCTTCTGATTGATCCAAAATAGAAAGTCGTATAGTGCCTTGGAACGGCCAAGGCAGATGGCTGTCATACTCTCCTTGCATCGTGTGGACAAACAGAGATATAAAATTAGCACACCGCTGAGCATTTGGTAACTGGATATGCAAGCGCAAACACAGCTTGTAGCCAGGTTTTCCAGTATAGAAGCCAGGACTGTGCATCACAACAGGTCTCTCTTCTTCCTGGGCTTTCTGAAGTCCACTGAAATTCTCTATCTTCCAGATGTAAATACCATTGCACTGCTGGGCCTCCATTTCAGTAATCTTTCCCTCCAGATTTCGGATGGTACGTTTGAGTTCCGCCATGTGAGTGTTCTGCGTCTCCATTTTTGCAATGAGTTCTCTGATTTGGTGATCTTGTCTCACCAGACGACCTTCCAACTGCTGAATAGTTTCTTTAAAGTTCTCAACTTCCGGATTACAATTATATGGGGCATGTGACACATGGGAGAAGAGGGCAGGCTCAAACGGTAGGCCGTTGATAAAGGGTACTGGGTTTGTAGCAGTAACACTGATATTTTGAATGCTCTGAGCCATCATTCTCATGTGAACCTGAGTGAATTCCTGCATGTGTCGTGCTAGTTCATTCCTCTGCATCTAGGATTTAACAGATGTAGCATTAGGAATATATCACACATCAATCACATCCTAAAATAAAAAAAATAAAAATCAAACATGTTCTGTTATGTGAGAATGTCATGGTTTTATGATTTTCAGTTATTGGTACTCCACATCATAACATCATGTAGTGAATGTACCTGGTTCTCAGAAGAGAAGGACTACTACATTCCCCACAGCACTTTGCTCCTCTGTTACCATTTTCCAGCCGGAGGGAAAAGATAAAAACTTGCAGATCACGAGACCTCGTCCCTTTTTCCGCCGTCTCTCGTCTCGGCAGCACCTCGCTTTCCAGCCGTCTTATCGTCGGTAGTAGAGTAAGGCCTACCTTGATTTTGGGACATTCTCTCTCTCTGTATTGGATTTATCAGCTTAAATTGTAATTATATGGTATTATAGTGTGTTGTGTTGCATTCCGATATCTTATTTAGTAAATTTGTTTCTCCTCAGATTGTTGCCGCTGTTCTTTGTTCTCAGGGCCATCTCCTAACCCTTTTTTTCCTTTTCCCTTTTCCCTGGGTGTGGGCCCGTGGGTCCCCCATCCCCTTTGTCACGGAACTGGGCCAAACACCCGGTAAACGTTGACATTTATGGTGGAGAATGCGGGCAAAATTGAGGCAAAATTAAGGGCAAAATTCTGCTTTTTTAGCTTTTAGAACGAAGCTAAGACTGCTTTTTAGCTCTCAGAATGAATCTTTCTCTGCTCTCAGAAAGCTTCGTTATCATAACTGCAGGTGCTGTAACTGCAAACGTGACCTTGAAAAGTCCAGGCGGACTGCCAATACTCTGGGATATTTTGTAAACTTTTTGTACACTTTTTGTAAACTTTTTTTTCAGCTGCTGCTAGCCTGTCTTTGTAAAGAAAAAAAAAAAAAAAAAAAGATGTTGATTTCCCTTTTAAAACTGCCCCTTAAGGCAGTGCATTCCATCATTATTTCTTTTTTAATGCTCAGAACGTACTGGGCCTTTATTAAGCTCGCCACACTGCTCTATGGAGCTTTTTGTATATGTAAGCAATTGAAAACATTGATTGAAATGCCTTGGTATCTGTATACATTGTATACAATGTGGCATACAGCTCCAGAGGAAGCTGCTAATATTACAGAACTTGTGATTTTAAAACCATCTCCCAGTCTCTCCTTTGAATCATTGATGCATTTTTTGAATGCTCATTTGGTCATGTTGCTAATCTCCTTGAATGCATTACTCATCATTCTAGTCATTTCACTCAGTATCTTTATTTTGAGGAAGCCTTCTCTAAAGCCAGAGGATACTGAGTGGCAGGGAGTGTAGAGAAACTTGGGAGAGACCTTAGAGAGATGGGCATCTCCAGTGTCATGGAACTTTACTCCTGAACACCTGGAAGATCCTGAGAGCCTAAGCAAATATTTGAGACAGGGATGTGACTGCTCTGGCGAATCTGAGGAGGCACAAATCATCTGGGGCCTAGCTCACCCTTATCAGGCCTTATTCAATACTATCCCAGAGAGGGAGAGGCAGTTTGAAAATAAAATACAGAGTCTCCAAACCAAAATACAGGGTCTCCAAGCTGAAATACAGGGTCTCCAAACCAAAATAGATTGTTTCCAAGCTGAGAGAGAGAGTTTCCAAAAGGAAAGGGAGAGTTTTCAAAGTGAAAGGGAGAGTTTCCATCAGAAAGTACTGAATGAGCGAGAGAGTCTCCAAGCCGACATGCAGAGTTTCGAGGAGCGGGTCCGAGCTGAAAGTGGGAATCTCCTAACCAGAGAAAGGAATCTCCGAATCTGCCAAGAGTGTCTCCAAGCTGAGAAAGAAATTCTCCAAGCTAAAAAGGAAGATCTCCGAGCTGAAAGAAATAATCTCAGATCTCAGGAAAACATCTTCCAATCGGAACGGTACACAATCCAAAATGAGCGGCACACTCTGCAATCCAAGCTCGACTGTCTCCAATCTGAGCGGGACACTCTGCAATCCGAGCGAGACACCTTCCAAAATGAGCACAACACTCTACAATCCAAGCTTAACAGTCTCCAAACAGAACGAGACAACCTTCAAACTCAGCAAGACTCTCTCCAATCCAAACTACACAGTCTTCAATCCAAACGAGATGCTCTCCAATCCAACTTTCACGCTGTAACAGAAAAGTTGGTCCAAGCCGAGCTTGAGAGACAGAGCATGGAAAACAACCAGCCTGATCAACCACAGGAGGCACCACAACTGATTTCAGTTGCCCCTGTAAGAGGACGGAAGGTGAAACGAATGTCGCTTCCTCCGGAACAGGAGACAGCAAAGTGAGAAGGTCCAGGGGAGCCACCCCGAAGTCCAGGGGAAGGGCCCTCAACAAGATCCCGGTCACCAACGCCCACCAGGGCAACAACAACTGAAAGAGACGCTGAAACCCTTACTACTCGTCCTCTGAAAATGACTGAACTTTGAGTCTTGAGAAAAGACTTTACACGGCACCCCAGGAGAACGCATTGTCACCTGGCTACTTCGAGGCTGGGACAATGGGGCCAACAGTGCACTGCTAGACAGTACAGAAGCCCGCCAGCTGGGAAGTATTGCCAGAGACTCAGCGATTGACAGAGATATCAGTAGATGCCAGGATGAGTCCTTCACCCTTTGGAAGCGGATGCTATTAGCCATGAAGGAAAAATACCCCTTCAAAAACGATCTGATGCCTGAGGCAAAGAAATGGACTACTATGGAAAAAGGCATCCATTATTTGAGAGAACGCGCTGTGGTGGAAATGTTGCATGACCCTGTGTTCATTCCTGATGATCCAAACCAGAAGCATGATCCTGAGAGAATCAGGTGTACACCAGACATGTGGCGTACATTCACAAGAACTGCACCAGAAAAGTACGCCGGTACATTAGCAGCCATGTATGGCAGAGGGGAAAGAAGACCCCCTATGGGTGAACTGATTTCCAGGCTCCATGACTTTGAGATACATTTAACCCCTCTGCAAGTTTATGCTTC